>NC_133169.1:63701033-63877817 GCF_040802235.1 Manis javanica | reverse complement strand
CCTAGTTGCTTCATCCCCTCAGTCTTTCCCATCACAGTTTAGTCTCTGTGTATATCAATTTATTCCAGGGACCCCATATAAATGAAATCATACAGTATTTCTCATTTTGTGACTAGGTTATTTTTATGACCATATTGTATTCAAGACTAATCATGTTCAAAGATAACAAATAACACCAAGAAGCAATACTAAATATCTGTGCACACAATGAGAATGTGTAAATAAGTTTCCAAAAAGACCTTGGTTTCTCCTGCTGCTTGGATTTTCTTGTATCTGTTTTTACACTGTGAGGTAGTTTCCTGTATCAGCTTGGAGGGAACTTTGGAGCATTTCTTTCTAAGTCTGTATTAGGTTAACACCCATTGTTGGTTGGTGCAGCTGTAATGGTGAATATGATCCCACTGGACCCCACAACATTAAAGGCTCACCTCATCCATCCGTCCCAGCCCCTTTTAACATCTGTGCATCCATCACTATAATAGAAAACCACTGCATCACTGCAGCTTGGAATCACTAAACTTAACTATGCTGTTAGAATTACAACCTTAACATCTTAATTTATTTCTTGAAACCACTCTCCTTATTTTATTTTTCACATTTTTAGGTTAATTGGCCAATACAGAAACTCATATTTTTTTCAGTATTTAACATTTAACATAATATAAAGATACACATATAAATTATATAAACAGGCTTACACATAGTGAGATAATCAACACAGTTTACATTTTACATAATATCTTGGGAAAAGTAGATACCACTTTCCTTTATTTCTGTGATTTCAATTACAGAAAACAGCTCACTCTTGGGGACGACAGCACTGGATGAGATGATCAACAATACAGGGGTCACTGAGTTCCTCCTCCTGGGATTTTCTGAGGACCAGAAGGTGCAAGTCCTCCATGGTGTCCTGTTCCTCATGGCTTACCTGGCAGCCGTGTTAGGAAATGGACTCATCATCATGCTCATTACTTGGGATTCTCAGCTTCACACACCCATGTACTTCTTCCTGAAGAACCTGGCACTCATAGATCTCTGCTACATCTCTGTCACTGTTCCTAAATTTGCTCTCAACTCCCTGATGAACAGGAACACAATATCCTTCCTTGGATGTGTCTTCCAGGTTCTGTTCTTTGTGAATTTTTCTGGTGCTGAGTTTTTCATCCTCACTGTGATGTCCTATGACCGCTATGTTGCCATCTGCCGTCCACTGCACTATGAGACCATCATGAACAAAGGGACCTGTGTGCGGATGTTGGTGGCTTCATACATCAGTGCAGGGATTATTGGAACCATGCACACGGCAGCAACATTTTCCGTAACTTTTAGTTACAATAAGATCCATCATTTCTTCTGTGATATCCCTCAGATTATTTTGATCTCAGACTCCAAAATGAACATAAATGAAGCAGCAGTGACTGTATTTGTTATAATTATCTTACTAACTGGTTTCACCTCTATTTTATATTCCTATGTGCACATCTTCTCTGCTGTCTCAAGGATCTCCTCCCTGGAGGGCAGGTCCAAAGCCCTCTCCACCTGCCTCCCTCATCTGTTTGTTGTGACTGTGTTTTCTTCAACAGCTGCCTTTGCCTACCTGAAGCCAGCCTCTGAGCTGAGGTCACACCTGGATAGCACTCTGTCTGTGTTTTACACAGTGGTCCCTCCATCTCTGAATCCCATCATTTACAGCCTTAGAAACAAGGAGATAAAATTGACTCTGCAGAAAGTCCTTAGAATTGTAGCATTTAATTCAAATTAAATGTATTCAGGTAGTTTACAAAGAAGTTTCTCTTTAGGTCCAATGTATATTGTTTAAATTTTTATAATTTATTTGGTGGGCATGTATCTTAAAATTAACATACTATTTTAGCCACTTGGGGGCAGGGATAGAGCTAACATTGCAGAATGTTCTTCAGACATAGAGAAAACACAGAGGCATCAGTGGAACATGATTATTGTGGTATGTTTTTGGCACTGGCTTCAAAGTCTATGTAGCAATATTAATAAAATGATTACAAGGAAATCTAGACTTCCTAGTTGAAATGCCATCATGTGAGGGTATTAATAATATTTTTATGTGGTACAATAACTTCAGAAATTATTGCATTAGCAGTGTTCTTTATAAACACGATCCAGTGAAATTAGGACAACCTGGGCTTCCACAAACCAGAATGATTCTACAATTTAGAAGATAAAATTTCCCTCTGTATTTCCTAGATTCAGAGTGATCTTACTGCTGTATCATTTCCTGCCCAATGAAGCATGTCCATTTGTTCCCAGAATCTCAGTGTGCACAGAGGGGCCCAGATATGAACCCCTGTTTCTTGCTGTATAGACTGTTAGACTGAGAAATTCCATTTTATCTTCATCATATAAAAATGAAGTTTTTCTCCCCCTTGCAGGCTCATGTGTAATTAGAAACGGCAGGGCTGGGAGGGTGGAGGGAAGGCTCCTTCCTCCTGTAAGTTTGCTTGCTTCCACCTGAAGCAACCTCCAACCAAGGAGGCTCCTGCACATGGTGATGAGGCTGCAGGCCACTGTGTGCTGTGCTCACTCCCTGCTCCACATGCTGCTGACACTGCACGTTCTGATCTGCCTCACGTGCCAACACTGCTGTGATTCCCTGTGCTCTTCATGATGCTTTGTTTTTTCAAAACCCTCCATTGCAACTAGTTGTGAATATGTATTTGAGTTCTGCACAATGTCTAAACGGAAGTGACATGAACCTTAAGGGACATGTCCTCATGGTTAGGGGACCCCTCCTCCTTCCCCCATGGTGCTTACAGGATGTGGCTTTAGTGTGGGGCCCTGAGGAGCATGCCCATGAGCCTGGCCTCCTGGTAGTCACTTAACCAGTGACCCAGCCATCCCAGGAATTTCAAACAGGTACCTGATGCTATAACCTACTTGTGTTCAGGACTTCCTCACCAATGCAATAAAATATATAAAATAATTTTAGCATAACAAACACTAGGTAGAAATAAACAAATGCATCCTTATTGTGTATATTATGTTATGAAGAATACTTTTCTACATATAAAATATAGGGAAACCTGACAGTTACAGAGGTAGAATTTCCCCTGTGACTGTGGGTGTCGGGGCTCAGGTGCTGAGAAAGCCCAGTCAGATCTCAGTTACCCCAGATGCCTGCCCCCGGAGAGTGTGGCTCTGCTCCTTCCTAGGGTGTATGATGACCCACATGATCCCATACTAATTCCGGGACTCTGTGACCTGTGCATGGAGCAGACAATAAAAGGGTCACTTCTTAAAGCCTGGAACTTCAACCCAATGTTAAGTAGTATTTGCTGGATGTGGTTATTTTCTTTTCTAAGCTCTTTGAGCTTTCTCTCAGTTTACAAAGCTGTCCTCCAACTTTCCTGAGCTCTTTTCCCATAGAACGTAAGTCCTCCTGAGATAAAGAAGTGATTCATTCCATTCCTTTCTCCAGGACTTGAGCCTTCTTATAGATGTTACATTTCTGCTGTATGAAGCTCAAACTTCCACCCACATTGGTAAGTTAATTCTGGGTTCTAAACAGGGTGTTTCCTGCTCCAACAACTTTTCTCTTGAGTTGCTTTATATCCTATTTATGAGATTTAGGGATTATTTTAAGGAGTTTCCACACATTGCACACTTGCAATTATTATTTTTATTTTTCTAATTTTAAAGAAAAGTATCACAGTTTACCTAAGAATATTTGCATCTATTTCATCTGGCAGAAATGTTATTAGTGCTTGAAATTAATCACCCCAGAAGAAAACATGTTACTCTTGCTAAATTTTCAAAAGGAGTTTTTGTAACTAACCACTAGATTGTACTGTAAAATACCAATACCTGTAAATGAAATAAAAATAAAGTGAATAATTTCTAAAGAACCCCCAGGCAATATATTTTTTTATTTAAAATCAAGGAAGCATGAACCATGATGTCAGAAATAGGCTTAAGTTTATTCTTTAGTATATTCCACATAGTATGAATATTCATTTAATGTATGTCTCTGAAAGTAGACATATAATTACTTGTACATATAATTAATATTTTATTAATAATATATACATTAAAGATCTATTTAACTTTCACTTACATAAATCTTTTTTCTAGGTAGCAAATATTTTAGATTACTTATAAGCAATGTTTGTATGTTTATGTACTCAAATTATTAATTTGGTGGCTCAGCATCAGGGATTTTTTGAGATTTCTTAGCTTAATGTTCAGTTGCTCTATTGAGCCCATCACATTCTCCCCAACCAGTATCACAATAGGAACACTTTCCCCTCCATAGACCTCTGTGTTTATTCTCAGTTTTAGCTCCCCATGTCCTCAGGCTATAACCACCTCCCTTTGGTCTCCGCTGTCCCAACTCTTCCTCCCCTGGGTGTTCTTGAAAGGACTTAGGGGACACACCACCACCTCACAGATGGAACAATTCACCTTTTCCTTAGAATACCCTGAGGAGGTTCTTCTCTCAGTGAGAGGATAACAGTTCTCCCAGTTCCTGCTGGGATACAGCCTGCTACTAATTTCTATTACATTAGATGAGAACACATCTCCCAGGATGAAGAGAATCTATGAAGACTGAAAAGTTCAAAACACATTTGTAATTCCTGTAGTAAGGAAATTGTTTCTTTTACAGCCTGGATTTTCAGGGATAAACACACAAGCACCATGTAAGTAACAGCTATGTGTAATTGGGGGAGGATGAAATTTTCCTTGTCTATATAAAAATCAATATTTTTCTAACATATTACCCAATTAAATTACTGTCATCCTTTCTATTGTACATATGTAGTCCCTAATTCAAAAGTTGCATTTATTCTCAAATGAACTTGAATATTATTGAATATTTCAATTTTTGTCTCAGATACAATTGAAGGAAAAAAACCCCAGACAGTTATGAGCATCAGGGAAAATCAGACAGACACATATACACATATATAAGGAAAACAGAATTAAGAATACGGTATAGATAAAGTCATTTGTAAATATAATCACTTCACAGAAACACAGTTAGCAAGGTATTTCCTGACCAAATGTGCTCCTAAATATAACCAAAAGTTTGACAGTAAAGTTAAAATCAAAATATATACATTATATATGAGACGCTATAGACTCTAAATTCATTAAGCCTATCCTACATTGCAGCTCATGTGTACACTTTTTATTTGAGAGGGCATCTCTCATACTTATTGATCAAATGGTTGTTAACAACAATAAAATTCTGTATAGGGGGGTCAATGCTCAATGTACAATCATTAATCCATCTCAAGCCTAATTCTCGTCAGTCTCCAATCTTCTGAAGCATAACGAACAAGTTCTTACATGGTGAACGAATTCTTACATAGTGAATAAATTCTTACATGGTGAACAGTACAAGGGCATCATCACAGAAACTTTTGGTTTTGATCACGCATTATGAACTATAAACAATCAGGTCAAATATGAATATTCATTTGATTTTTATACTTGATTTATATGTGGATCCCACATTTCTCCCTTTATTATTATTATTATTTTTATTTTTAATAAAATGCTGCAGTGGTAGGTAGATGCAAGATAAAGGTAGAAAATATAGTTTAGTGCTGTAAGAGGGCAAATGTAGATGATCAGGTGTGTGCTTATGGACTAAGTATTAAACCAAGCTAGACAAGGGCAGCAAAACATCCATGGATGCAGATTTCTCTCAAAACAGGGGGAGTGAGGTTCTGAGCCTCACCTCTGTTGATCCCCAATTTCTCACCTGATGGCCCCCCTGCGACTGTGCCTGTCATAGGTTGTTCCTCCTTGAGGAATCTTACCCATCTTTGGCTAACCAGTCATCTTCCGGGGCCATACAGGGAAATGTAAAGTTGGTAAGTGAGAGGGAAGCCATATTGTTTGAAAAGGTTAGCTTTTTACTTCTTTGCAGATTTATGCCCTGTGGCTTCTATGCCCAGCACTTGTCTCGAGGTATCTTTACCACCTGGAGGAATTACGATACTCGGAAAATTCGATATGAGGCACGAATTCTATTTAAGGGTTGTAATTAGGAAGGAAGAAGAAAAACTATAGAGGTAGCATATGGAAGAAAACATGGGAGGTTTGATTATTTCTTTGACATATCTTCTTGTAGAGTACCTTAAGCATGTATAGGTTTTAAACTACCAATTAACTTGCACTCACATATTAATATAATAGGAATACGGTGACATAAACAAAGCAAATCTATAATTACCATCCATCTCCAGTGAAGCCAAGAAAACCATTTAGGCACCCTAGGCATTTGTGAAAATTTGTCTATGATATGATGGATATTGTCCAACTGTACTTGAACAGTCTGAGAGAAATCAGACAAATTAAAGCAACCCATTTCTGGGATCTGTTCACATCCCATATGTTCTTTTAACCGTAGATAGTCTATAGTCATAAGATTTTGGAGTGCTACAACTTGCACCCCTCCCAACTCCTGGTTGAGTTCCAACAGTACAGATCTGGTCAAATTCGTTGTCTCAATGTATGCAAATGCCAGCCTAGACATCTCCCTCCTCATTCCAATGGCAAGTCCAGGAAACGGTGGGGTGGATGCAGCCACAACCGCAGCATCGCCCAGATCCCTGTGGAGGCTTTTTGATGATCATCCCCCAGCACAAGTCCTCCAGAGAGTGCTGATGCCGGAAGATCCTCCTCATATTGTATCTTAGTTCATTTTCTAGGTAGCCAAGCTAGACCTTGATCTTCTGCATAGAAACTAACAGACCCTTTGCCCACACTTTGACATGCCCTCTATACCACTGTGCAGAACTCATTGAAGGTCAGCACCCAGGAACTGCTTTTCTTTTTTTATTAAGAGAAAGGAATATTATCAGAAAAGAGTACCTCCATAGCTGATCATCTGACGCCCTTTAAGTGATCAACATTAAGGATATTTAAAGCATGCGTTGATCTTTGATTTACCAATAGTTTTATCTTATCAAGGAGTAATCCCCCTTATCATTCTTTCTTTCTTTTTTTTTAATCTTTAATCGACACTTACATGAAGAATACTATGTTTACTCTGCTCTCCCCTATATCAGGTCCCCCCTAACAACCACATTACGGTTACTGTCCATCAGCTTAGCAAAATGTTGTAGAATCACTACTTGTCCTCTCTGTGTTGTACAGCCCACCCACCCCTTTCTTCCTCACCCCCCATGCATGCTAATCCTAATGCCCCCCTACTTCTCCCCCCCCCTTATCCCTCCCTGCCCACCCATCCTCCCCAGTTCCTTTCCCTATGGTACCTGTTAGTCCATTTTTGGGTTCTGTAATTCCACTGCTGTTTTGTTCCTTCAGTTTTTCCTTTGTTCTTATACTCCTCAGATGAGTAAAATCATTTGGTATTTCTCTTTCTCCGCTTGGCTTATTTCACTGAGCATAATACTCTCCAGCTCCATCCATGTTGCTGCAAATGGTTGGATTTTTCCACTTCTTATGGCTGAGTAGTATTCCATTGTGTATATACACACCACATCTTCTTTATCCATTCATCTAGCGATGGACATTTAGGTTGCTTCCAATTCTTGGCTATTGTAAATAGTTCTGCGATCAACATAGGGGTGCATCTGTCTTTCTCAAACTTGATTGCTGCGCTCTTAGGGTAAATTCCTAGGAGTGGAATTCCTGGGTCAAATGGTAGGTCTGTTTTGAGCATTTTGATGAACGTCCATACTGCTTTCCACAATGGTTGAACTAATTTACATTCCCACCAGCAGTGTAGGAGGGTTCCGCTTTCTCCACAGCCTCGACAACATTTGTTCTTTGTCTTTTGGATGGCAGCTATCCTTACTGGTGTGAGGTGATACCTCATTGTAGTTTTAATTTGCATTTCTCTGATAATTAGCGATGTGGAGCATCTTTTCATGTGTCTCTTGGCCATCTGTATTTCTTTTTTAGAGAACTGTCTGTTCAGTTCCTCTGCCCATTTTTTAATTGGGTTATTTGTTTTTTGTTTGTTGAGGTGTGTGAGCTCTTTATATATTCTGGACGTCAAGCCTTTATCGGATCTGTCATTTTCAAATATATTCTCCCATACTGTATGGTTCCTTTTTGTTCTATTGATGGTGTCTTTCGCTGTACAGAAGCTTTTCAGCTTAATGTAGTCCCACTTGCTCATTTTTGCTGTTGTTTTCCTTGCCCAGGGAGATATGTTCAAGAAGAGGTCACTCATGTTTATGTCTAAGAGGTTTTTGCCTATGTTTTTTTCCAAGAGTTTAATGGTTTCATGACTTACATTCAGGTCTTTGATCCATTTTGAGTTTACCTTTGTATATGGGGTTAGACAATGGTCCAGATTCATTCTCCTACATGTAGCTGTCCAGTTTTGCCAGCACCATCTGTTGAAGAGACTGTCATTTTGTCATTGTATGTCCGTGGCTCCTTTATCAAATATTAATTGACCATATATGTTTGGGTTAATTTCTGGGGTCTCTAATCTGTTCCACTGGTCTGTGGCTCTGTTCTTGTGCCAGTACCAAATTGTCTTGATTACTATGGCTTTGTAGTAGAGCTTGAAGTTGGGGAGTGAGATCCCCCCTACTTTATTCTTCTTTTTCAGGATTGCTTTGGCTATTCGGGGTCTTTGGTGTTTCCATATGAATTTTTGAATTATTTGTTCCAATTCATTGAAGAATGTTGCTGGTAATTTGAGAGGGATTGCATCAAAAGTGTATATTGCTTTGGGCAGGATGGCCATTTTGACGAAATTAATTCTTCCTAGCCATGAGCATGGGATGAGTTTCCATTTACTAGTGTCCCCTTTAATTTCTCTTAAGAGTGACTTGTAGTTTTCAGAGTATAAGTCTTTCACTTCTTTGGTTAGGTTTATTCCTAGGTATTTTATTCTTTTTGATGCATGGTGAATGGAATTGTTTTCCTGATTTCTCTTTCTATTGGTTCATTGTTAGTGTATAGGAAAGCTACAGATTTCTGTGTGTTAATTTTGTATCCTGCAACTTTGCTGTATTCCGATATCAGTTCTAGTAGTTTTGGAGTGGAGTCTTTAGGGTTTTTATGCACAGTATCATATCATCTGCAAATAGTGACAGTTTAACTTCTTCTTTACCAATCTGGATTCCTTATATTTCTTTGTTTTGTCTGATTGCCGTGGCTAGGACCTCCAGTACGATGTTAAATAACAGTGGGGAGAGTGGGCATCCCTGTCTAGTTCCCGATCTCATAGGAAATGCTTTCAGCTTCTCGCTGTTCAGTATAATGCTGGCTGTGGGTTTATCATATATGGCCTTTATTATGTTGAGGTACTTGCCCTCTATTCCCATTTTGCTGGGAGTTTTTATCATGAATGGATGTTGAATTTTGTCAAATGCTTTTTCAGCATCTATGGAGATGATCATGTGGTTTTTGTCTTTCTTTTTGTTGATGTGGTGGATGATGTTGATGGATTTTCGAATGTTGTACCACCCTTGCATCCCTGGGATGCATCCCACTTGGTCATGGTGTATGATCCTTTTGATATACTGTTGAATTCTGTTTGCTAATATTTTATTGAGTATTTTTGTATCTACATTCATCAGGGATATTGGTCTGTAATTTTCTTTTTTGGTGGGGTTTTTGCCTGGTTTTGGTATTAGGGTGATGTTGGCTTCATAGAATGAGTTGGGGAGTATTCCCTCTTCTTCTACTTTTTGGAACACTTTAAGGAGAATGAGTATTATGTCTTCTCTGTGTGTCTGATAAAATTCCGAGGTAAATCCATCCGGCCTCTGGGTTTTGTTCTTGGGTAGTTTTTTGATTACCGTTTCAATTTCTTTGCTCTTAATTGGTTTGTTTAACTTTTGTGTTTCTTCCTTGGTCAGTCTTGGGAGGTTGTATTTTTATAGGACGTTGTCCATTTCTTCTAGGATTACCAGCTTGTTGGCATATAGGTTTTCATAGTAGTCTTTAATAATTCTGTGTATTTCTGTGGAGTCTGTCGTGATTTTTCCATTCTCATTTCTGATTATGTTGATTTGTGTTCTCTTTTTCTCTTAATAAATTTGGCTAGTGGTTTATCTATTTTGTTCATTTTCTCAAAGAACCAGCTGTTGGTTTCGTTGATTTTTGCTATTGTTTTATTCTTCTCAATTTTGTTTATTTCTTCTCTGATCTTTATTATGTCCCTCCTTCTGCTGACTTTAGGCCTCATTTGTTCTTCTTTTTCCAGTTTCGATAATTGTGATATTAGACTATTCATTTGGGATTGTTCTTCCTTCTTCAAGGGTGCCTGGATTGCTATATACTTTCCTCTTAAGACTGCTTTCGCTGCGTCCCACAGAAGTTGGGGCTTTGTGTTGTTGTTGTCATTTGTTTCTTTATATTCCTTGATCTCTATTTTGATTTGTTCATTGATCCATTGATTATTTAGTAGCATGTTGTTAAGCCTCCATGTGTTTGTGAGCTTTTTTCTTTTTTTTGTAGAATTTATTCCTACTTTTATACTTTTGTGGTTTGAAAAATTGGTTGGTAGAATTTCAATATTTTGGAATTTACTGAGGCTCTGTTTGTGAGCTAGTATGTGGTCTATTCTGGAAAATGTTCCATGTGCACTTGAGAAGAATTTATATCCTTTTGTTTTTAGATGTAGAGTTCTATAGATGTCTATTAAGGCCATCTGTTCTAGTGTGTTGTTCAGTGTCTGTGTGTCCTTACTTATTTTCTGCCCGGTGGATCTATCCTTTGGGGTGAGTGGTGTGTTGAAGTCTCCTAAAATGAATGCATCTTTAGTTCTGTTAGTATTTGTTTCACATATGCTTGTACACCTGTATTGGGTTCATATATATTTAGAATGGTTATATCCTCTTGTTGGACTAAGCCCTTTATCATTATGTAGTATCCTTCTTTATCTCTTGTTACTTTCTCTGTTTCTAAGTCTATTTTGTCTGATATTAGTACTGCAACCCCTGCTTTCTTCTCACTGTTGTTTGCCTGAAATATATTTTTCCATCCCTTGACTTTTAGTCTGTGCTTGTCTTTGGGTTTAAGGTGACTTTCTTGTAAGCAGCATATAGATGGGTCTTGCTTTTTTATCCATTCTATTACTCTGTGTCTTTTGATTGGTGCATTAAGTCCATTTACATTTAGAGTGACTATTGAGAGGTGTGTACTTATTGCCATTGCAGGCTTTAGATTCTTGGTTACGATGGGTTCAAGGTTAGCTTCTTTAGTATCTTACTGCCTAACATAGCTCGCTTATTGAGCTGTTATTTACACTGTCTGGAGATTCTTTTCTTCTCTCCCTTCTTACTCCTCCTCCTCCATTCTTCATATGTTGTGTGTTTTCTTCTGTGCTCTTTTTAGGAGAGCTCCCATCTAGAGCAGTACCTGTAGGATGCCCTGTAGAGGTGGTTTGTGGGAAGCAAAGTCCCTCAGCTTTTGCTTGTGGGAAGCAAAGTCCCTCAGCTTTTGCTTGTCTGGGAATTGTTTAATCCCACCATCATATTTAAATGATAGTCGTGCTGGATACAGTGTCCTTGGTTCAAGGCCCTTCTGTTTCATTACATTAAATATGTCATGCCATTCTGTTCTGGCCTGTAGGGTTTCTGTCAAGAAGTCTGATGTTAGCCTGATGGGTTTTCCTTTAAAGGTGACCTTTTTCTCTCTAGCTGCCTTTAAAACTGTTTCCTTGTCCTTGATCCTTGCCATTTTAATTACTATGTGTCTTGGTGTTGTCCTCCTTAGATCCTTTCTGTTGGGGGTTCTGTGTAATTCCTTGGTCTGTTTGATTATTTCCTCCCCCAGTTTGGGGAAGTTTTCACAATTATTTCTTCAGAGCGACTTTCTATCCCTTTTCCTCTTTCTTCTTCTTCTCTTACCCCTATAATACAAATATTATTCCTTTTGGCTTCGTCACATACTTCTCTTAGTGTTGTTTCATTCCTGGAGATCCTTTTATCTCTCTCTATGTCAGCTTCTATATGTTCCTGTTCTCTGGCTTCTATTCCTTCAATGGCCTCTTGCATCTTATCCATTCTGCTTATAAATCCTTCCAGGGATTGTTTCACTTCTGTGATCTCCTTCCTGACATCTGTGATCTCCTTCTGGACTTCATCCCATTGCTCTTGCATTTTTTTCTCTGCATCTCATCCCATTGCTCTTGCATTTTTCTCTGCATCTCTGTCAGCATGTTCATGATTTTTATTTTGAATTCTTTTTCAGGAGGACTGGTTAGGTCTGTCTCCTTCTCAGGTGTCGTCTCTCTGATCTTTGTCTGCCTGTAGTTTTGCCTTTTCATGGTGATAGAGTTAGTTTGCAGAGCTGGTACGAGTGACAGCTGGAAGAGCTTCCCTTCTTGTTTGTTTGTGGCCTTCCTCTCCTCGGAGAATAGCGACCTCTAGTGGCTTGTGCTGGGCAGCTGTGTGTAGACAGGGCTTCTGCTACCTGCCCGGTTGTTATGGGGTTTATCTCCGTTGTTGCTGTGGGCGTGGCCTGGCTGTGGCTGCTCCTCCAAAATGGTGGAGCCCCGTTGGAGGGGGAGCAGCTGGGAGGCTATTTATCTCTATAAGGGGCCTCTGTGCTCCCTGTTGCCCAGGGGGTTAGAGTGCCCAGAGATCCCCAGATTCCCTGCCTCTGGAGTAATTGTACTGTCCTGCCCCTTTAAGACTTCCAAAAAGCACTCTCCAAACCAAAACAACAACAACAACAACGAAAGAGGAAACAGGAAAAAAAAAAAAAGGAAAAAACGCGATTTTTTTTTTCCTCAGGCGTCAGTTCCAGGCTCCTGTTCACTGGTCCTGCTGCCCTACCTCCCTAGCACCGGGGTCCCTGTCCCTTCAAGATTTCCAAAAATCACCCACAAAAAAAAAAAAAAAAAAAAGGAAAATCGCGTGATATTGTTTGTCCTCAGGCACCGGTACCAGGCACCCGCCCACTGGTCCTGCCGCCCTGCCTCCCTAGCACTGGGGTCCCCGTCCCTCCAAGGCCTCCAAAAAACACTCGCCAAAAAAAAAAAGGGAAAAACACGCGACCCTCTCCGTCCCCAGGCGCCGGTCCCAGGCACTTGCTCACCGGCCATGCCACCCTGCCTCCCTGGCACTGGAATCCCTGTCCCCCTAAGGCCTCCAAAAAGCACTCGCCAAAAAGAGGAAATTCCTTGATTTTAGCTTGCTGCTTTGGTTTTATTTGAAATTATAATGATGCAATGGAGTTTCTGGTAACAGCTGAAGAGAAATTCTGAGCATGTTACTCACTGTTGTGAGTCATGTTGGTAAAGTGATACAACCACTACAACCACGATGGAATATTAACACCACAGAAACTGATAAATACTGAAAGATCAGCTCATCCTATTATCCCACCACTTGCTTTACTTTGATGAGCCCATTACTGTAACATAAAACCAATCTCTCTCTGCAACAGGGACTTAGAAATATTAATATCCTCAATTAGAAACAACCAAATAACTTAAACTTTTTAGAAGCTGTTCCATTTACTTTTTTGTAGCTTTTGAGGGTCTAATAGTCAAAATATTATGTATTTTAAGTCTAACTTGATATGAAGATATACATATGTATATGCACACTTATATGTGTACTTATACACAAGCATATTATGAAATAATCAGTGTAGAGAATTTATGTATTTACACAGGAAGGTAAAGTTTTCCTTCATTTCCGTATGTTTGATTACAATATAAAGATCACTTAGAGAACTTGCCATTGAACAAGATGATCATTCACACTGGAGTCACTGAGTTTCACCTTCTGGGATTCTCTGAAGACCCGAGGAGGCAAATCCTACATGGTTTTCTGTTCCTCATGGCTTACCTGGCAGCCCTATTAGGAAATGGACTCATCATCATGCTCATCACTTGGAATCCTCAGCTTCACACACCCATGTACTTCTTCCTGAAGAACCTGTCACTCATAGATCTCTGCTACATCTCTGTCACTGTTCCTAAATTTGTTCTCAATGCCCTGATGAACAGGAACACAATATCCTTCCTTGGATGTATTTCACAGGTGCTTTTTTGTTTGAGTTTTGCTTCTGCTGAAGTAGCCATCCTCACAGTGATGTCCTATGACCGCTATGTGGCCATTTGTTGTCTTCTGCACTATGAGACCATCATGAACATGGAGGTCTGTGGGTGGATGGTGGTGGCTTCATACATCAGTGCAGTGGTCTCTGGAGCCATGCACACAGGAGCAACATTTTCCACAACGTTTACTTCCAATAAGATACATACTTTCTTCTTTGATATCCCTCAGATTACTTGGATCTCAGACTCCAAATTCAACATAAGTGAACTGTCAGTGTCAGCATTCACTGCAAATATCTCACTAGCTTCTTTCATCTCTATCTTATATTCCTATTTGAACATCTTTTCTGCTGTCTCAAGGATCTCCTCCCTGGAGGGCACATCCAAAACCCTCTCCACCTGCCTCCCTCATCTGGTTGTTGTGACTCTGTTTGTTTCAACAGATGCATTGGCCTACCTGAAGCCATCCTCTGACATGAGCTCAGACCTAAATATCACTCTCTCTGTGTTTTACACAGTGGTGCCTCCATCATTGAATCCCATCATTTACAGTCTTAGAAACAAATACTTAAAACTGACTCTGAGAAGAGTCTTTGGAATTGTAGTATTTAAGACTATTTAAATATAATTGGGTAGTTCAGGGAGAGGTGCTCTTTAGTTCTATACACATATTATTTTGAACTTTGCCACTGATATAATGGGTATGTATCACAACATGAAGGTGCTATTTGAAGCATTTCAAATTATCGATTGATCTATCATAGCAAAATATAGATCAGAAATATGGAAAAAATAAAATCAGAGATATATTAGTGGAACACTATGACTGTGCTGTGCTTTGGGCAGTAGCTAATAATTATCACACATAAACAGTATGACAAAGATGATATAACAAATAAAATAACAAAGCTTGCACATGTTAAACATTGGTAAAAAGATTGGAAGTGTGAAAACACTGATAAAATTAAGAAATTCCTGATGAAATGGACGAAGAAATAGTCTAGTTACTACCTCTTGCAAAGGGTCAAAGTAAGGTTTCTATTCTACTCAAGATGTGTTCTCTTGGTTTTCATAAGTGATCCATGTAGAGGTATATTAATTTTATTATCTTTCATTGATTTATACTTATGAGGGGTGTAATTTTTACGGGAAAATACATGACAAAGATATAATTACAAATACTACACCATACATATAAAATTATAAAAATGAAATACCATTCTAAGCATCTTCAGCAAAGTTAACATAGGAATATAATAGAAAATATGTTTCTGCATGTTTTAAATAAATCAGATTTTCAAATAAAACATTTTACATGAGATGATCCAAAACATCACTATTTAATTCAAACAAATATTTGAGAAAAAAGATCTCATAGAATAAATGTATAGTATAGAGAATATACTCATTCAGTTTTGAAAATTTTCTATGTTGACACATAGTAATGACACTAGTTAGGGTAAGGATTTAATAAAGTTTATAACTGTTGAACAACTACATTGCATATTTTATACAATATAATACTGTACATCAACTACACTTCATGAAAACTGTATCAAAAATGAATCAAAGCTATTTAAATAAAATTCAATAACTCCTTCTAATTAAAAATATCTCAGAAAAAAGGAATACTAGAGGAGCATCTGTTTTCTAATAAAGAATAACTATCACAACAAACATCAAACTTCAGACATAAATTTGAAATATTATTTTCTTCTGTTATGAATTCAAGAAAAACATACTGATGTTATAATTTAATCTTACCCTGAATTTCCTGGACAATGTAATAAGATGTAGAAAATAATAATTTTTATAACAAATATTGGGAAAAAAAGAAACAAAATTGTACCTATTGTGTAAATTATCAACAATATTCTTCCACAAAAGAAGTAGGAAAGCCTGCTATTTGCCACAAAATGGATAAACTAAGAAGATATTGTACTAAATGATGTGGGTCAGAGAAGGACAATTACTGTATAAACTCACTTTCACGTAGGTATTAAAGTAGACAAATTTGTAGAAGCACAGGTTTAAGTGGCATTCACCAGGAACTGGGGAGGGAGGATAATGGTCAAACAGACGTAGGTGAAGGCCAAGGACAGAAAGCTTTCAGTCATGCACGATGAGTAAGTTTTGGAGATGCACTATTCAGCATACAGTCCATAGCTGACAATACCCAATAGGATGGAAAGTTTAGGGAAGACTGTTTTGTAACAGAATTCTTGCTGAGGAAATGTATTTGCGCTTATTAGTAATCGTTTTTTTTCCCCAATCTAAGACTGATAGACAGCCATGATGTGAAATAGAGATTTTGAGAAGACAGAAATAATCTGATAATTGAAGAAATGAAATAAAATACAGGGTGATGTGAATATAAAGAGTATCTTCACAAATTGAGCAACCAACGAACTGAATCATGTATTGCTGTTTCTGCAGGTATTTTTCCTTTTCTAAGCACATATGATTGCACGTTGTTGACAATTGACATAACCAGTGTTTTACAATTACCCTCATAGTTTCAGAGAAAGAATGTAATGATTACTTTCCAATGACATTAATTGTTACACTCTATATAGATTATTCCCAATGTTCTAACATTTTTCCTTTTGACAAAGAGAAATGTCCAATATAGAGTCAGATTGCATCTATGAAAGAGTTTCCTTTTTAATATATACCATTATTGATGATAGAAAGAAAACTATACAGCATACAAAAATATCTGTTATGGGGAAAAGTTGCAAAAAACTTCCAGTCAATGGTATTTCAGATGACAGAAGAGGGTATGTAGTTGTGGTACAGTAGTGGGTGGAGAAGTGTGTTGAGGTGCACAGGCTGCGTGCACAGAAACTGTGTGCAGGGATGACAGCAGAACTTGTTGGGCAGCCACCTGGTGAAGCGATGGTAGGCTTTGCTGGGGAAGCCACCTAGAATAAAGTAAAACTTACTTTGAAAACACTCTCCTCTACTTACTTCCAAGTCACCACTCACTACCAGTCATCTTATTGAAAGAGAAAGGAAACATCTTGATCTGTGAAGACAAGTCCATTCTTTTTGTGTGATCTCTCCACACCATCTACTGAAAAACATAATTTCAGTCCACAAAATTAATAAAAGGGGTGACAAAATAAAGATCAGAGCAGAAATAAATTAAATAGAGAATAAAACAGTAGCAGAAATCAATGAAACCAGGAGCTGGATCTTTGAGAAAATAAACAAAATAGATAAACCCCTAGTTAGACTTGTCAAGAAAAAGAGAGGATACTTGCATAAGCAGAATCAGAAATGAAGGATAATCACAACAGAAACCACAGAAATACAAAGAATTATTAAAGAATACCATAAAACATTATGTGCCAGTAAATTGGGCAACCTAGAAGAAATGGACAACTTTCTAGAAAATTACCATTTTCCAAGACTGACTGACAAAGAAACAGAAACCTGAAGAGACCAATTACCAAAAATGAAGTAGAATTGGCAATCAAAAAACTACAAAAAAAAAAAACTCCAGGCAAGATGACTTCAGCTGAATATTATCAACATTTAAAAAAGAATACATATTACCATCTTTCTTTAAGTATTCCAAAAAGTGTAAGAGGAATACTTCCAAACTCATTCTATGAGGATAGCATCACTCTAATAACAAAACCAAAGACAGTACAAAAAGAACATTGTAGGACAATATACCTGATGAACAAGGATGCAAAAATCCTCAACAAAATATTAGCAAACAAAATTCAAAAATACTTCAAGAATATCATCCACCATGATCAAGTGGTATTTACTATAGTGAATCAAGGATGGTACAGAATTTGCAGATCAATCAATATCATCCACCACATCAATAAAAAGGACAAAAACCACATGATCATCTCCACAGATGCTGGAAAACATTTGACAATATTCAACATCCATTCATGATAAAAAGTCTTAAAATAGGTATTGAGGGCAAGTATCTCACATAATAAAGGCTGTATACAACAGACCCACAGCCAACATCACACTTAACAGAAAAAGGCTGAAAGATTTCGTGCTCTAAGAACGGGAACAAGATAAAGATACCCAATCTCACCACTTTTATTTAACATAGTACTGGAGGTCAAAGCCTGAGAATGAGACAACACAAAGAAATAAAAGGCATCTAGATGGTAAGGAGAAAGTTAAACTGTCACTATTTGCAGATGACATATTATACATAGAAAACCTTAAAGACTCCACCAAAATACTACTAGAACTAATAACTGAATTCAGAAAAGTAGCGGGATGCAAAATTACTATAGAGAAATATCTTGCCTTTCTATATATGACCAATGAACTGGAAGAAAGAGAAATCAAGAAGACAACTCCATTTACAATTGCATCAAAACTAATAAAATACTTAGGAAAAAAACCTAACCAAGGAGGTGAGAGACCTGTACTCTGAAAACTATGAAACACTAATGAGAGAAACTAAACAAGACACAAATAAATGGAAATCTATCCCATGCACATGGATAGGAAGAATTAATGTTGTTAAAATGTCCATCCTGACCAAAGCAATTTGCAGATTCCATGCAATCCCTATCAAAATAACAACAACGTTCATTAATGAACTGTAACAAATAGTACTAAATTTCGTATGGAACCACAAAGGACCCCAAATAGCAAAAGCAATCCTGATAAAGAAGAATAAAGCTTGGAGGATTATCCTCTCTGACTTCAAGCTCTACTACAAAGACACAGTAATCAAAACAATTTGTTATTGGCACAAGAACAGACAGATAGAACAATGGAGTAGAATAGAAAGCCCAGATATAAACCACACATATATTCCAATTAATACATGAAAAAGAAGCCATAAATAGACAATGGGGAAAGACAGACTCCAACAATTAGTGTTGGGAAAACTGGACAGCTACATGTAAAAGAATGAAACTGGATTACCGTCTAACTCCATACATAAAAAGTAAGCTCGGAATGGAACAAAGACTTGAATGTAAGTCATAAAGCCATAAAACTCTTAGAAGAAAACATAGGCAGAAAATCTCTTGAATATAAACATGGGCAATATTTTCCTGGACGCATCTCCTTGGACAAGGGAAAGAAAATAAAAAATGAACACGTGGGACTACATCAAACTATAAAGCTTGTGTACAGCAAATCGGCAGAACCAAAAGGCACCCTACAGTATGGGAAAATAAAATCATAAATGACTTATCTGACACGGGGTTAACATCCAAAATATATAAAGAACTCATATGCTTCAACACACAAAAAAACAAATAACCCAGTTAAACAATGGGCAGAGTATCTGAACAGACACTTCTCCAAAGAAGAAATACAGATGGCCAACAGGCACATGAAAAGATGCCCCACATCACTAATCAGCAGGGAAATGCCAATTAAAACCACAGTGTGATATCAACCTAACACCAGTTAGAATGGCTACAATCCAAGACATGAAATAACAATTGCTGGTGAGATTGCAGAGAAATGGAAACCCTCCTACACTGTTGGTTGGAATGTAAATTGGTATAGCCATTGTGGAAAGCAATATGCAAATATATAATACAGATAGTTTTTTGATTACCAATTCTATTTCATTATTGGTAATTGGTCTGTTCAGCTTTCCTTCCAAGGTCAGTCTTGGAAAGTGGTATTCTCCTAGAAAGTTGTCTATTTATTCTATGTTGTCCAATTTATTGGCATATAATATTTCATAGTATTCTCTAATAATTCTTTGTATTTCTGTGTTATTTTGTGGTGATTATCCCTTTTTCATTTCTGATTTTGTTTATGTGTGTACCCTCTATTTTTCTTGATAAGTCCGGCTAGAGGGTCATCTTTTTTGTTTATTTTGTCAAAGAAGCAACTTCTGGTTTCACTGATTTTTCCTATTATTTTATTCTTCTCTATTTTATTTATTTCTGCTCTGGTTTTATTTTTTCACTCCTTCTACAAATTGGTCTTCATTTGTTCTTCTTCTTCTAGCCTGTTTAATGATGAGTTACCAGCTGTGTTTTTTTGAGATTGTCCTTGTTTTTTGAGGTAACCCTGCATTTCTATGTACTTTCTTCTTAGAATTGCCTTTACTGCATCCCACAGGTTTTGGGCTGTTGAGATTTATTTTAATTTATATCCATGGATTGCTTGATTTCTGTTTTAATTTGGTCATTGATCCACTGATTATTTAGAAACATGTTGTTAGCCTCCATGTGTTTGTAGGCTTTTTGATTTCTTTGTGCAATTTATTTGTCATTTCATACCAATGTGGTCTGAGAAATTGCTTGATAGAATATCAGTCTTTTTGAATTAATTGAGGCTCTCTTTATCCCCTAGTATGTGATCTATTCAGGAGAACATTCCATGTGCACTTGAGAAAAACATGCATCCTGCTGCTTTAGCAGGAATGTTCAGTAGATGTCTGTTAAACTATCTGATGTAATGGATTGTTCCATCCACCGTTTTCCTTTTTTATTTTCTGTCTGTTTCATCAGTTTATTGTTTTGGGTGGTGTTTAAAATCTCCTAAAATGGCTATGTTGCAGTCTATTTCCCCCTTCAATTCTGTTAGTATTCTTTTTCACATATTTATATGCTCCTATATTGGGTGCATAGATATTTATAACGGTTATATCCTCTTGTTGGACTGATCCCTTTATCATTATGAAAAGTCTTTTGTCTCTTTTTTGCTTTGGTTGTTTTGAGGTCTATTTTGTCTGATATAGCTACTGCTAATTTTTTTTCCTCCCTATTATTTGCATGAACTATCTTTTTCCATTCCTTCACTTTTAGTCTGTGTATGTCTTTGGGTATGAAGTGAGTCTCTGGTATCCTACATATAAATGGCTCTCTTTTTTAATCCATCCTGCTATTCTATGTTTTTGGTGCATTCAGTCCATTTACATTTAATGTGATTATTTATAGATATGTAATTTTTCCCATTTCATTGATTATATTCTGGTTGATTTTATATATCCACTCTGTTCTTTTTTTCTGTTTCTTTTATGTGATTCTCTTGTTTTTTGATGGATTTCTTTAGTGCTGTGATGGGATCTTTTCCTTTCTTTCTCTTCATCTTCTTTCTTTTTTTTCTTTCCATTTTCTTTCTTCATTCTTCCTTCCTTCCTTCTCCTCTCTCCCTTCCTAATTCCCTCCCTCCCTTCCTTCCTTCCTTTTTTCCTGTCTCCCTCCTTCCCTCTCTCTTTCTTTCTATGTATCGATTGTAGGCTTTAATCTTTTGGTTCCCAGACTCAAGGATAGCTTCCTTACTATATAACAGTCTATCTTAAATTGCTGATTACTCTATTTCAAACACAATCTAAAGGTACTTTATTCTTCACCTTCTTCTTTCTCTTCTACACTTTTTGTGTCAGATGTCATAATCTGCAATTGCTGTTTATTTCTTGATTAGTTTTGTGATTAGTTGATTTTGCTGCTTTTAATTTTATAATTGAAAACTAATTGAGCTACTACATTTACTGTAAGTTTATTTTCACTGGTGAAAGCTATTTAGCCCTAGGAATATATCCATCTATAGCAGTCATTTTAACATATTCTGCTTGGCTGGCTTAGTAGTGGTGAAGCCCTGCAATTTTGTTCATCTGGAATTTGTTTAATCCCTGTTTCAAACTTAAATGATACTCTTTCCAGGTAGAAGATTCTTGGATGGAGGTCCTTCTATTTCATTATATTAACTAGATCATGCCACTCACTTCTAGCCTGCAAAATTTCTGCTGAGAAGTCCGTTGATATTCTGATGGTATTTCATTATAAGTAATCTTTTTCTCCACCTGCATTCAGTAATCTCTCCTTGAACTTGACATTTGTGATTTTAATTATTACATGTCTTGGTGTTTTCTTCCTGGGGAGCCTTTTGCTAGGGGCTCTCACACTTTCATAACCTGAATATCTAATTTTTTCTTGAGATTGCAGGAATTTTCAACAATTATTTCCTCAAAGAGACTTTCTAACCCTTTGTCTCCCTCTTCTCCTTATGGTACCCCTGTGAATATTATTCTGTCTGGATTGCTCACACAGGTCTATTCCTAGTCTTCCATTCCTAGAGATCCTTTTCTGTTTTCAGCTTCATTGTTTTCCTGTTTCCTAATTTCCATTTATTTACACCTTCTTCAATCTCTGATAATCTGCTTTAAATCCCTTCATTATATGATTAATTTCTGATACTGCATTATTAAACTTGAGTGGCTCATTGCATGTCTTCTGTCTTTTTTGTTGATGTTTTCCATGAGATATTGAATGTTGCAATTTTACTTTGAAATATTTATAAAGATTGCTGATCTGTATTTCATTGAGCCCTCTCTCTGGTGTCATGTCTTGTACTTCGGTTATACCCTGGCTCCTCATTTTGTCAGCATTTCTGGGTTTTCTCCATTGTATTACATGGCTCTGTTACATCCAGACCCTTTTCTGTGAGGTCTTCTCTTCTTCCCCAGATGTAGGTAGTCTGTTCGGCAGACTTCAAGTCATTTTCAGGTTTAGTTGTTTTTGCCGTATTTTTATGTTATATGTTTTTGGGAGGAGGTTTCTACGTTGCCAACACACTCTTCCTCCTTTTTCTCTACCCACCACTTTTATGTATTTTTAAAGCACTTAGACTTATTCAAATAGATACTCAAAATAATTTTATTGGTTGTTAGTAGCATTCATAAAATAAAGAAATGGTATGGATTGTACTACAAGTTTTAACAATGACAAAATTTGATGATAGTTTAAGAAAATGAGAACTTTATTTAAATCAGAGTGGAGTACTTATGTAATTTCAGATAATCCAGTGTCATGGGTATGTCTTCATAACAACTTTATTAAATGAATCTTTATCTGAAGTGGTATCATAAAAAGATAATTTTAACAAACCTCAATGACAGCAATGATAACACCAATTAAGTAGCAATAACTAAATTAAAAATAAATAGAAAAGTCTTCAAAGGAAAAGACATGCATACAAATTCCCTGGTGATTTTCAGATATGTGAAAGCTAAGTGAAATCTGTAGGTGACCCCAGGTCCCTGATTCCTGACAGCATGACCTTATTCATTTTTCAGATTTCTGATGAACCCAGATTCCATGATAATTCTGAGCCATTGTGAGCTGGGTGGGGAACAGTAGAAACAAAAGAGCCCTTGAGAAATGGTGGATCTTGAACTTGATGTTAGCAAGTATTTCCATGATGAGATCATTAACTTTACTTAGTTCTTTGACCTTCCTATAAGTTGACAGAGAAGCCTTACAACTTCTTGAGCTCTTTTATCAGGAAAATAATCTTCTCTTGATAGAAAGAGAAGATTTTGTCCAATTATTTCTCCATATCTTCATCTTTCCCCTTATAATAGTTGTGTATCTGAAATGTTCACTATGCTAAGGGGAGCTGCATCTAGATTTCTAAACAGTGCATTTCCTACTCAAAATAATATGTCTGGAATGTAATTGTATGTTCTTTGTGTGATTTGTGCAATATTTTAACCACTTCCTACACATTGTACATTTGCAATTTTTTTCCATAATTTTAATGAAAAATATAAAAGGCCAAAATAGGTCAAACAAGTACCTCAGCAAGAGGAACTAATAATAACATGAAATTAATCATTGCTACAGAACACATATGTTGGTCTTGCTAGACTTTCAAAACCTGTTTTATGTAAACATTAGATTCTAATTTAAAAATCTTAACATGTGTTGTGAAATATAAAGGGAATTTTGAAGAACCCCTAGACAATAACATTTTTAGTATAAAACTACAGATATGTATACCATAGAGCCATATATGAGCATGAATAAAGTATTTAGTATAATCCATATACTGTGAATATTCACTTAATGTCTATGTAAATTTAACTATAGATGTAGATACATATTAAAGGCCTAATGTTTCTCTTTTCCTTATAAAATTATTATAGAAAAGATGTATTTTATAATAGCTCATAGGCAAGATATATATTTCTAGGTACTGAAATGAATAATTAGGTAGCTCAGCATAAGGGATTTCTTGGGAAATCTCTGAGAGATTTCTGAACTTCATGTTGACCTGTTTTTTTGAGCATGTTTCCTTTTCCACAGTCATTACCATAAAAGAAATAGTTTACCCTGAAATTACCAGGAGAAATTAGTTGAAAATCTGCTGAAATTTCCCAAGTCCCCAAAGTACAGCAACCTATATTGGTCCCTCCTGTCTCACCTCTTCCTCTCCTGGGTGTTCTTGAAATATTTTGAGACACATCACAGCCTCAGAGCTGAAATCATTTGCCTTTCCTGAGATTCTCCCAGTCCTGAGGTAGCATGAAGCCTGCTACTTGCTTCTATGACATTAGATGAGAGCAGATCTTCCTGGATGAAGAGACTCTATGGAGATTGCAGAGTTCAAGGCACATGTGAAGGCACTATAATAAGGAAGTATTCTCTTTAAATCCCACACTTTCAGAGCTTAAAGCATGATCACCATGTGAGTAGTACTTGTTTGTTAGTTTAAAGGACAAAAAAATATTCCTTTCTATGATAGAGAAGATGATATTTCTAACATATTATCCAGTAAATGTATAGGTGTGATACTTTCACCTCTAGATATATAGACCCTGATCTAAAACCTGCATTTTTCTCATTTTAATTTATTGAAAATTTTAAATATTTTTCTGATACAATTAAGAGAAAAAGCCTGGAGTTAAAAACACAGTGAGCATAAGGGAAAACACAGAGACTTATATACATGCATTTACACCGATATACACATATATACATACAAATAGAAAAATAGAATTAGGAATGTGGCACAAAGTCATTTTATCAAATTATAATCAACTCACTGATGTATAATACGCAATTACATTTAAACTGCCCAATACTAAATCTGTTATAGTAAACTAAAACCAAAATATATTCTCCTATATCAAACAGGAACTTCTAGATCTGACACTTCTGCCAATACACATATTCTTAAAAGTCATCTTCCAAATTAATGGTTAAAAATAAATTATGACAATATTTTGAATTTGAATTATGAGAAAGTGTGCATTATAAATTAGTGTTATAGTTGAAAATAGAATGTTTCTTATTCATTCATGAATTAATCCTGCAGATCATTCTGAAAGCAAGAAAGTGCAATGATTTACAAGCTCTTGCCAGTCATGACTGAACAAATGTCAGAAGCAGTGATTATCAAAATTGTAACAAAAAAATGGATTCCTCTTTCATTATCCATTTATCCTTGACTCTCTGTAAAATAAAGGATGTGGAGAGATAAACTCACTCTTACAGTTTCCCTTATAAAATACATTATTTGACAAATGTAATCAGATCATATTTTGTAAATCTATGTTTTACAGTATTACCTCCAGTACAGGACTATGCTTTATCCCTGTCTAAAATGAGGAGTTGTTAGGCCGTTACAATGAAATTACTTTCATTTACAATTAATGTGGTAACTAAAACAGTGCTTTTATGTAGCAATGCCTCAGCGTATCAGTCTATCACCAAGACAAAAATCTCCAGGGTCCACAAACAGGACAACAGATTTTTCATTCTTCAACCCTCAGGTGCCCTGGATTATGAAGTGTCAGACAGTAGTAAACTGGACGGAATGGCCTCACCTGGGAATAGCCTACCTGTTCTCTTTGGAAAGGTCTCCATCATCAGGTGAGTGTTAATCAAGCCTTCAGATGTAGTGCAGGGGTGTATAAGGCACAATAGCTACAGTGACATGTCTTACTGGGAAACTGAGTTACATTTTTCTGATTTGTACAAAAATGAAATTCAGGTTCAGTCAGATTTCGAAGTCTACAAATATAGTCAGGGTGAACAGGAGGCATTTCCAGCCCTAACTACATAGAGTCCTTCCCATAGAATGAGTTCCTTGGTATTTGCTCAGAGTTCATGAAATAATTGAGAAGTCAGGAAGAGCTTGCTGTATTATATATCTGAGAATCAAGGCATAGAAACTAAACAAAGCCAGGAAGTATGTCTTTCAACAATGGTTAGTCATATTTAGACCATGACATGAGTAAACAAATGTGTACATTTTGTCGACTCCTGGAATTTTGAGTTAGAGTTCCCACAGGTTAGGAAATAGCTGAAACCACAGGTGGTGGGTCATTGCCATTTAGACCCAGACTGAAGTAAATGAATGAGTTTGGGAGAAATTATTCTTAAAATGTATAAATACTCTGTAATTGATAACAAATACTTACTTAAAAAATATGGCCAAATTGAGGCAGGCCTTTAGTTAAGACAATATTATCCTGTTTTTCCCCTTTACTCACCAATGTTTATGTGCACAAGGTGCACATATATAAACACACCCTTTCTGTCCAGTGAGAATGGCAGGAACTACTGAGATGAAGTTAGTAGCAATCCAATGGCCTGGTTTTATTTTCCAATTAACTATAATTCATGTTATGTTAAATTTTGTTTATTGTATCCTAAGCTGCATCCATTCCCTTCTGCTGGCCAGCAACTGTATATACAGGGTGTCTTTGCAGAAAAAAGAAAACAGGAAGGCATGAAGTCAAAGAAACCACTGCCCAGTCGGATCTGTGCCTCTTACTGGTTATGCCCCTTGAGCCTCAGTGGGGCAAGGGGGCTGCCAACCTCTTCGTGTCTTCCTTCTTCAGCTGTGAAATTATAATTGTATTGGCACTGTACTCTCTTGCTTCTTGTGCTGATTACAATTATTAATAATTAACTTCAATATCTTCAACACCCAATGATGATGAACGTCACATTTGCTAAATCTTTTTTTATTGAATTATTGTCCCCATACAATTTTATATTGGTTTAAAATATACAACACAGTGGTGTAACTGTTTACCTGTATTACTAAATCCTCACACCTCTACTGTGGTTACATTCAGTTTAGATATTAAGGAATAATTGACTATATTCTCAATGCTGTGACAAATTTGTATTGTCATTGAAAACATTTTACCTCTTTATCCTCTTCCCCACCCATGCCACCTCAGCCCCTCCCCATTGTAACCACTCATCCCTTCTCAGTGTCTATGAGCCCAGTGCTGTTTTGTTCCTTCTGTTTTGCTTTGTTTTTATAGTCCACATACAAGTGTAATTATATGACATTTCTCTTTCTCTCTGGCTTATTTTACTGAGTATAAAAACCCTCTAGATCCATTCTTGTTGTTACAAATCACAGGATCTCTTTCCATTTTATGGCTGTATAATATTCCATTGGGTACATGTACCACCTCTTTATCCATTTACATTCCTTCCCTACTGGCTATTGCAAATAGTGTGCCAATAAACATAGGGGTGCATACATCTTCCTGAATCAGGGATTTTGTTTTCTTCTGGTAAATTTATAGAAGTAGAATTACTGGCTCAAATGTATTGTATTCTTAGTTTTTTTAGTAGCCTCCACAGTAATTTCCACAACCGTTGCACCAATTTACATACCCATCAACAGTGTAGGAGTGTTTCCATTTCTCTGCATCCTCATCAGAATCTCTTATTTCTTGTATTTGGGCTAGTGGCCATCCTAACTGGTGTTAGGTGATATCACATTGTGGTTTGGACTTGCGTTTCCCTGATGATTAGTGATGTGAAGCATCTTTTCATGTGCCTATTGACCAGTTTATTTATTCTTTGGAGAAGGGTCTTGAGGTCCTCCATCTATTTTTTAATTAGGTTATTTGTGTTTTGGGTGTTGAAGCAAATGCGTTTTTATTTTTGAGGATAACCATTTATCACATAAATCACTTATGAATATAATCTCCCATAATGTTGGATATCTTTTTGTTCTCCTGATGGTGTCCTTTGCTGTAGGGGAAGTTTTTAGTTTGATGTAGTCCCACTTGTTCACTTCTCATTTTGTTTCCTTTTACAAAGTTTTTCAAAAATTTCTTAACATTTGTTTTAGTTAATTCAGA
This sequence comes from Manis javanica, assembly GCF_040802235.1. Classification (NCBI taxonomy): domain Eukaryota; kingdom Metazoa; phylum Chordata; class Mammalia; order Pholidota; family Manidae; genus Manis; species Manis javanica. The sequence goes on along the minus strand of NC_133169.1, from coordinate 63,849,966 downwards.
AGAGTCCTACTAGAAAATGGTGAAACAGGTACACAGGGTTACAGTAACTTAGCAAATGTGTGTAGCTGGTAGGAACAATGAGAAGGTATAAACAAACACACAGACATGCTACATGTGAAATGGTTAGTACAGATAATTCACATGTCCATCAACACAACTAAGCAACATTTTCAGTTACTGGTATGTTTGTTTACAGTACACAGTTCACTCTTGTGGTCCACAGTCTTGAATGAAATGATCTGCAACACAAGTGTCACTGAGTTCCTTCTCTTGGGATTTTCTGATGACCTAAGGATGCAAACACTGAACGGTGTCCTGTTCCTCATGGCTTACCTGGCAGCCCTCTTAGAAAATGGACTCATCATCATGCTCATTACTTGGGATCCTCAACTTCACACACCCATGTACTTTTTCCTGAGGAACCTGTCATTCATAGATATTGGCTACATTTCTGATACTGTCCCAAAATTTGCTCTCAACTCCCTGGTAAATAGGAACAAAATATCCTTCCTTGGATGTGTCTTCCAGGTGCTTTTTTTTGTGACTTTTGGTACTGCTGAAATAGTCATCCTCACAGTGATGTCCTATGATCGCTATGTGGCCATCTGCCATCCGCTGCACTATGAGACCATCATGAACAAGGGGGCCTGTGGGCAGATGGTGGTGGCTTCATACATCAGTGTGGGAATCTATGCAGCCATGCACACGGCAGCGACATTTTCCACAACATTTAGTTCCAATAAAATTCATCATTTCTTCTGTGATATCCCTCACATTATGTTGATCTCAGACTCCAAAACAAACATAAATGAAGCATCATTGACTGCATTTGGTGCAAGTATCTCACTTATTTGTTTCCTCTCTATTTTATATTCCTATGTGCACATCTTCTCTGCTGTCTCAAGGATCTCCTCCCTGGAAGGCAGGTCCAAAGCCCTCTCCACCTGCCTCCCCCATGTGGTCGTTGTGACTGTGTTTATTTCAACAGGTGCCGTGGCCTTCCTGAAGCCAGCCTCTGAATTGAAGTCCATTGTAGAGCTGGTTTTGTCTGTATTTTACACAGTGGTTCCTCCATCAGTGAACCCCATCATATACAGCTTTAGAAACAAGGACATAAAGGTAACTCTAGGAAAACTCCTTGCAGTTGTAGTAATTAAGTCAAATTAAATATATTTGAGTAGTTTAGAGTTATCTCCTTTGTTTGAACAGATATGCAGTTCAAATTCTACTATTTATATTAAGGGGATGTATCATATTAATGTACTATCTTAGTAACTTGGGAACAGCAGTAGCGCTGTCAGTGCAGGATGTTCTACAAAGGGAAAAGAACAAAGATATCAGTGGAACACAATTACTGTGTTGTATTTTGGGCAGTGGCTAGCAAAATTTATTTTTCAATATGAATATGTTTTTTTAAAAAGAAAATCTAGACTTCCTCATTGCAAAATAGTTTAGGAGGATATGGGTAATACATATTATGTATTCCTTTTCTAAAAAGTTCATTTGCAATGTCCTTTATTAAACAAAATCCAATGTAGTTGATACAACCTGGCCCTTCAAAAGAAAGATCTTACAGTTTAGAAAATATGTTGCTTACAATTCCTATATTTTAGTGCCCTTACTGCTATAATAGTTCATGTCATATGGACCCAAATGCTGTCTTTAATGTCCCCAGAACCTCAGTATGGACAGCCTGGCCCAGGTATGAAACTGGTCCTTGCTGTTCACACTGTCAGAATGAAAGATCATTTATCCTTATAATGGAAAAATGCAGTTTTCCTTTCTCTCTTAGGCTCACAATTAAATAGAAAATACAGGGGTGTGTGGGTGGAGGGAAGGCTACTTTCTCCTAGTGTTTTTACTTTCTTCCTCTAGACAAGAGGCTTCCTAGGTATGTCCCTCTCCAGGACAAGGAGGTGAGACCATATGTGCACCACACTGTCTCACTGCTACAATGTGTTTACAATACACATTCAGTAAGTGCCTTATGTCAGTGGTGATATTTTCCTGTGCTCTTCATGACACTTGTACATTACAAACAAGTCTCCATTGCAACTGTCTAAGAAAATGTGTTTATGTTCTGGGCAATGTCAGAGGTGATGTGACATGGAACTCAAGGGACATGTTCTCATGGTGAGGAGCCCCCTGCTTCTTCCCCCTGTGGTGCTCACGGGAATGAGACTGTGGGGGGGGGGTATTTGGGGGCATGCCATGGACATCCACTTACTCAGGACACAGCTATCCCATGGGATTCCAGCAGAAATGCCTACCTACATTCATGAAAAGACATGTCCACTAATTTATGTTGCCCACACTGGAATCTAACACAATGCTGAAACCCAGTTAAACAGTTTATTTTGATTTATTGATGGTGACATTGAGAAAAACAATATTGATTCAATCACAATCACAACAAAAAGAGATTAACAAAAGCAAACCTCATAAGATGATCCATTAATAAAAGACATAAAGTCATGTGTACTAACTGACAGTTTGAAGTCATTCAATTGTTTCACTTTGAAAGGTCAATGACTGTACTGTTGCAATGGTAGTAATATTTATTCTTGATTTTTTAGGTTGTTTCAATGTCTTAGTAAATTTATAAAAATGATCAAGCTGTATGCATTTTTGTTAATTACTCATTTTGTTACACTTTTATATACAGTATAACCAACAAAATATCCACAAATCAAGAGATACAATAAAATATCATGAGACACAGTATTAATATTCTATAATTTTTCTCATACCTAATTCATGATTATGGAACAATGTTTTGCCCTAAATTCAAGAAAAAGATAGTGACAATATAATCTAACCTTCCTCTGGATTTTATGGACAATGAAATAAAATATGTAAAGTAATTATAGCATATGATGGAAAAAGTCTTTAAAACATACTTATTGTGTGCTTAGGGATATTTGGCAAAAACATTCCATCTCTAAAATGTAGGAATATATGTCCTTCTAGACAATATGGATAAACCTGGAGGATATTACATAAAGTGGAGAAAGCTACACACATAAAGATAAACCATAAATTATCTTTTATATGGAAGCTAAAATAGTCAAACTCATAGAAGCATGGAATAAATGGATGTAACTAGGGGGCAGAAATGGGGAAAAGGGCAGGTGATGGCCAAAGGGTGCAAACCCTGAGTTATGCAAGGTCAATGCACCCTGTAGATTCACTGTACAGAACAGTGGCTGTAAGTAAAAATACTCTATTGCATACTTGAACTTTGCTCAGGGGGATGAAGAAACCTTCAGAAGTGATAGATGTGTCTGTGTCCTCATGGTGATGAAGGTTTCATGGGTTATTCTGATCCCCAAGCTCATCGAGTAGTGTTCATCAAATATCATGACAATCATACCTCAGGAAAGTGATTTCTTAAAATTCTGTACACAAACTATTAGAATTAGTATAATTCCATATAAAGAAAATATGTTTGTATGAAAGAAAATGCCATTAGAAAATGATGTTTAAATGTAATTCACAAGACCAAAAATAAAAAGTTGGAAGTTCACTTCTGAAAATTCACAAGTCTTTACATAGAAGATACATTACTAAAAAAGCACCTACTTAACTGAAACATATAGTTTTTTCATGGGCTCAAAACTTCAATTTAAGTACACTTATTTAACAGGACTTAATGTTCACCCTAAAGTTCACATTGAAATTGAAAAGGCCAAGAATAATGAAGTCTTAAAAAAGTTCAAGCGGTTGAGAATACTTAAAGATCCTTGAGTAATAAACAAAAGCTGGAAGATTTCTGTCATCAAATATCAAGACCTCTTATGCACATAAATAGATACAGTACTGGGTCAGAGAGGCACAGATTAGTTGAAAGAACGGAATTCAAAACTGACCCACTCAAATACAGGCAGTAGATACATACGAATATTCCACAGTAGGCATATACAAAATTTCTACTACAGAGACATGGGGGGAAAGACCATTCACTTAATGAATAATGCAGAACCAATCTGATAATAGTTTGGAGGCAATTTTACTTGATCTCTATCCCCTGTCATGCTCAAATGGAAAATCATAGTGAAGGAACATAGAAATGTAAAGAGGAAAACAATAACCCACCTAGAAGATAACAGAAATAAATCTTCATAAGCTTGTGGGTAGGAAGGAATTTTTTACACTAAACAAAGAAGCAATTATCATAATCTTAGTAATGATAAATAGATATATATTAAATTTGATTAATTTTTAAAGCTACCACAAAATTATAGAAAAATGAGGAGCCACTCAAGGACAATCTAAGGAGCTGCATAAATGGCACTGGCTTAAACACTTCCTTGTAGCTCCGTGGGCACTACAAACTGACAGACATTTGGGTGTTTTCTCTAAACTTATCTTTTCCTTCATGACTAGAAACTTAATGTATCAGAACAGCCCAAACACAGATACACACATACACATATGTATACTCACTTAGAGATCTACATAATTTATTCACAAACATATCAGAATCACTTGGCTCTTGCGAGATCAACCTTTGATTTCTCATGTTTAGAATGTCCAGAAAACAAAGAGCCAAATATTAAGTAAAGCAAACATGTTATGTGCATGTAATTTTTCTACCTGAAATCAATAGCTTAGTATTAAAAAGACAAATTGGATGACTTATGCAGGGATTTGTTGATATGTTGTTTCTAGAGCCCCTACAATTTCATGCATTTTACAACCTCACATTTTATGAATGCCTATCCCCTTGTTATGAAAGACAAAGATCAGCTGCCTGCATCATTTTGCTGAAGAGAAAAATTTGCATATTCTCCTGATATTTGTAAATTCCAGTTCAACCCATAAAGTCCATGTAAATATATTTCCCAACTCTTTTTTTATAAGCCTTGAAAATGATATTTCATCTCCTTTTTTAGTACTGAGTGAACTGAATGAAAGTATCCAAGTTGCCTTGTTTTACAGCATTGTAATTTAAATTAGACATTGCTTGTTTTAATAAAAATATTTTGTCCTCATGTATCCATTTATGAAATATGTATTCTCTAGTCCTACTTCCTTTCTAAGTATCATTTTAAAATAATTGCATCACCAGTAAAAATGATGTCTCAACATGCAAGTTACACATTGGTGAACAGGGAAGAACATTTAGCAACCCTACATTATCCTTTCCAGAGCATCAACATTTACAGAAAATACTTCCTAGAGATTTACCAAGTGTCATTAAATAATATGCAAACACCCAAAGAAGACATCCTTCTATTAAACTGAACTTTATACTGTTGCATTCATTACTCATTTTAGAAACTTTTTTTCTTTATCCATGGAAATATTACTGTTTAAAATATTCATTCCTAGAGGTGTTCCAAGTTTGCAGGATGTAAACATCCAGAACCCAGCGTCCTGCTGCACACACATACACCAAATCTACTCCTACACAGAGAGCAAATCACTCTTAGGGAGAAATGAGGCCTGACCAGTCACCTTCTATACAATGCAGGATAAATGATCAAATAAAATATCACAGGACAGATGGAGACATTATGAAGGGAGACTCATCTGCAATTCAACCATTTAGTAAGGAGGCATATCACTGAGGGACTAGAGCCTGTATTCACCTGCCCTGGGTCAGAAAAACTCACACTTCATAAAGTTTAAGAGGCTAACACCCTATCAGTTAAGGTAACAGATTTTTCAATACACTACCTGCCAAATGGTGTTGGAACTGCTAAAACTCTCTTCAGAACCAGAGAATCTGGTAGTACCAATATTTATGTCACCCCACACACATTATTGTTCTGTCTCCAACCCTCCCCTACTATTTTCTCTTAAACCCACTATTACCAGTCAATGTCCCAAATAGTGTACCATGCACCTCTCATCAAGGCAGTTAATGACATTCAAATAGTTAATTCTAGTAGTTGTTTTCTGTCCACATCTTACCTGGTCAATCCCCATGAGAATATTTGCACTTTAGTTACTCTTATCACATTGAAATAACTTCTGAAATTGTCTCACACACATCCCTAATTTGTTAGATTTTGAAATCCTCCAAACACCTACCCTTAAATGCTTGCAACTCAGAGATAGACAAATAACCAAATACAGGTAGGAAAGGATTGGAAAACTCATCTCACAGTGTAAGATGAGCAAAGCCCAAAAAGCACAGATAATAATCACCCAAAATTATAATTACATAATTAAAAACAAGATAAAAAATGCTGAATATGGCAAGGATGTGCTGCAACAAGAACTCTCATTTCACTTTGGTGGCATTGTGAGAAGGTACAACAATGTCTCTCTGAATTAATGGCCGTTATTCATCAAACAAACACATGCAGAGCAAGTCTATTACTAGGTATTGACTAATGGAAATGAGCACATTTGAATGAAAGGCTTCTAAAAGAATTGTCATAAAATACTATTTGCAGTAGCCCCCAAATGTAAGCATCTGATGTGTCTGCCAATCAAAGAATCAACAAATTCTGGTCATTCCCTCGGAGTCTTACTACAGCCACATTAAAAAGGGAAACAAAAAGAAAACTCTGCTGACATCGGCAACAAGTAGGTGAGGATCAAAATGTTATTTGGACTAAAAAATCATATGGTAGAGTCCACATATATGAAGCTCAGGTCAAACTATTCTGGAAAAGAATCCCTAATAGTTGCTGCTTATGAAGGGAAGATACAGAGGATGCCTGAGTTAGGGCATCAGGAATATTTTGTGAAACAATTTTCTGATATGGATTTGCATTGAACATGTGTATATATTTTTGAAAACCCAGCAAATGATGAATTTCAAATGTACAAATAATAAAGACTAATACAGAATGGGTGGTATACCAAAATGTAAAGCACAAACAATAAATCACCAGGAGGGTATTTCATGATGACAGAGAAGGAAGACCCAAAATTCACCTCCTCCCATGAACACAGCAAATTCAAGCTTCACATGGAATAATTATCCACTGATAAAGACCTGAGAACTATATGAACAGCACCTCCACAGCAAAAGACAAAATAGATATATTAAGGTTAGAAGAGGAACAGAAAAGGTATTTCATGGAACCCCACCCAGATGCACTGACCCTGCACATAAGAGGGACCCCAAAATATGGCACTTTCACATGAATGGACTGTGTTACACATCATACACCCTGACCCTGGGTTGGCACCGGGAAGAAAAGCTATTCATCTGTCTGGTTTACAAAATCAACAGGGACTGAGTCCAGGAAAATTATAGAATTATAAGGAACAAAGATTCTACTCTTGAAGGACGCATGAACAGACCCTGTCACCCTGAAGTCCAGTGTCAAACCAACAGAGTGAAAATTGTCAACACAAAATGCAAGGCACTTACTCATTTTAAAGGCAGGAAAATGCAGGGTCTTCATCCAGTGATGGAAGCCCTGGTAAAAAATATATTCTCAGGCTCATCCTACCATTCCAAGGATGGAACTGACAGACACCAAAGACCAAAGATTGTAAAAGAAATGCTATAATACAGGTCAGAGTGGAAATAAATGAAATACAGAGTAAAAATGGACAATAGAAAAAAATCAATGAAACTAATAAATGGTTCCTTGAAAAGTTAAATAAATTCTACGAATTTCTGGCAAGGCGAATGAAAAACAGAGAGAGACCAAGTAAATAAAAACAGAAATATGAAAGTGTAAAAGTTACAACTGATGTGACAGAAAGGCAAAGGGTCATATGAACAATTATGTCTATATGAACACTTAATAATTTTATGTCAATGAATTAGAAAATCTAGAAGAAATGGGTAAAACGTTAGAGACATAAAATCTTCCAAGAATGAATTGTGAGGAAATGAAAAGTCTGAATAGGCTAATTAAAATAATAAAATTGTTTCATTAATTTAAAAACTCCTAAAATAAGGCTCAGCACGGGACGGTTTTACAAGTAAATTCTACCAAGCACGTAAAGAACAAATATGTATCCTTCACAAATCACTCCTAAAATATTTAAAAATAAGGAACAGTTTGAAAATTATTCTATATGGTAAGCATAACAGTGATTATAAAATGAATGACACAACAAAGAAAATTCTAAGCCAATATACTGATGAACATAGATGTGACAACCCTCAACAAATCAGCAAACTGAAATCAGCAATACATTAAAAAGATCAGACACCACTATCAAATAGGTATTCCAAGGATGCATGGATGGTTCAAATCTCTAGATCAATCACTGAGGTACACACATGAACAACATGAAGGCTGAAAATCATATGATCATCTCAATACATGGAGAAAAAGCATATATTGACAAATTCAACATCAATTTCTGTTAAAAACTCTCAACAAAATGGGTACTGAAGAAATATTCCTCACAATTACAGTCCCATATATGGAAGACCTACTACTAACTTCATTTTCAATGGCAAAAAAAAGCTGAAAGACTTTCCTCTAAGATTAGGCATAAGACAAAGATATCCAACTTGGCTAATTTTATTCCGTACATGAAAAGTCCTTCCCACAGCAATCAGAAGAGGAAAGCAAATAAAATACATCCAAAGTAGAAAGGAAGAAATAAAACTGTCACTATTTGTAGATTATTTTCTTTGTGTGGGAAATCTTAAAGACTCCACCAAAACTCTGTTAGAGTTAATGTGAATTAAGTCACAGGATACAGAACTGGCATACAGAAATCAGTTGTGTTATTATACAGTCAAAATTATCAGAAAGTACAGTTAAGAAAATGAACTCATTTACAACTGAAGAAAAACAATGCAATATTTAAAATATTTTAACCATAAGGAGAATGATCTGCATATTAAAACTAAAACACAGAAATTGAAAAAGCACAAGTAATTTTTAAGATACTTATAGATTGGAAAAGTTAATATTGTTAAAATGTCCATACTACAAAAAGTATCTACAAATTGAATGCAATCCCTATCAAATTTCCAATGGCATATTTCACAGAAGTAGGGCAAATGATCCTTACATTTTTATAGAATAAATGAACCCAGATTGTCATAGAAATCTGGAGAAAGGACAAACCTGGATATAGCATGGTTTCTGGGTTCAAACTATACTGTAAGGCTATAGTAATCAAAACAGTGTGATATTTTCCTAAGAGGAAGCACATACATCAGTGAAGAAAATAGAAAGCCTGGATATAAACCCACATGTATAGTTGATTAATATGTGACAAAAGAGTCAAGAATATAAACCTGGGCTTTACACATGGTATACTGAATAAATGAGGTTGGGAATACTGAACAGCCTCAAGCAAAATAATGTAACTGTACTGCTGTCTTACGCACTATACAAAAGTGACCTAAAATGATGTCAACACTTTAGTGTAAGACCTGAGATCATTGAACTCCTAGGAAAAAGCCTTATGCAGTGCGCTGCTTGATATAGGTTTGGAAGATGATTTTTTTATATGACACCAAAATTAAGTAATAAAAATACCTAGTCCACTAGCCTTTTTTCTTGTTTTATTTAAACAGGTTAAGTATGACTGACATATAATAAATTGCATATATTTTTGTGCACAATTAATAGTGTGCATAAGCAATTGTACATAACTTTGAAATCTTTACCTCATGTCAAAATAAGCATAAACATCACCCCCTATAGTTTCCGTGGACCCTGTGGTCATCCCTACATTTGGCTTTCCCTGTCTCCCAAATGCCCAACATCTGATCTGCTTTCTCTGACTATATATGTGTTTGAATTCTCTAGTTACACATAAATGAAGCAGGTAACTGTTTTTGTTAGTCTTCATCACAAATCATAACGATTCTACATTTCATTCATGAGGTTGTGCTCATCAATAGTTTATTGATTCATTGCAAAATAGCTTTTGAATATAGGACATACCACACTTCATTTACCCATTCTCTATTGATGGACATATGTATTGTTTCTAGTTTCAGCCTAATAAAAATAAACTACTGGAAAACATTTCTGGTCAGGTGTTTCTGATTACCCTGTATAAACACTTAGGTGTGGTAGGCCTATACCATATTATTTGTCAATGTTTCAAGTTTTTTTCTGATTGTGTGATGGGAATTATGTATACATTCTTCTTTACATCTTAGATAAAGTCTCTTATTGGATTTATTACTTGCAAATATTTTTTCAAAATCTGTGGTTAATGTTGTGATGGGTTGTATATTTGTACTTTTTGTCTTAAGGCTAAACTCGTTTTGTCTGCACAAAAGTGAGAAGTGTTTCACTGAATAGAAAATAATATCTTACACAAAATAACAAAGGTTTAAAAAAATGACAAAAATGAAACCAAAGGCTGAAATTCTTAATTCCCTTAATTATTCAAGGAATTTATGGTTAACCAAATAAAAATATTATAAAGTATGAAGAGGGAAGAGACTCATAGATGTTATCTTGTAACATTGAGTGTTCAGGTAACAGTTTCAATGAAAGGCAAGTCAAATCTGAAGGGGACCCCAGATTCCTGAGCCCCTAAAATATGACCCTACTCTTTACTTGGGAACCTCAAGGCCCTGAGTATTTTATGATAATTCTGGGATCTGTGACCTGTGCATGCAGCAGCCGTAACAAAAGGGCCCTTTGGGAGAGTTTGGAACTTGAACTTGATGTTAGCATGTATTTCCCTGATTTCTTTTCTCGGCTCCTTGTGCTTCCTCTCAGGGGACTGAGGTGCCATCCAACTTGAGAATTTCTCACGTAAGAGAATCTCCTTCTGATAGAAAGAAGGGTTTCTCTCTAATTCTTTGTCCACGATTTCAGCCTTCTAAATGTTACATATCTGAAATGTGCATCTCATTTCTACACACTTTTGGAAGCTACTCGTAGGTTTCTTAGCAGTGCATTCCCTCCTCAAAACCTTTCTCTGAAATTGAATTTTATGTTCTTTATGTGATTTAGGGAGAATGTTAACCATTTCCTATTCATTATACATTTTCAATTATTACTCTTGGTTTCATCATATTAAAGAAAAAATGTAACAAGATAATATGTCAAATAATAATAAGCACATCTATTTCAGCAGAAGGAAATAGTAATTCATGAAACTGATAATCTTTGCAGAAAATACATTAATTTTTCTACATTTTTAAAATCGCTTCTCATAACTAACTCTAGATCCTAATTTTAAAAATGAATACCTGTGACTGAAATATAAATGAGATAAATACTCTTTAATATCCCAAGGTAACATAATTTTTAATGTAAAACCAAAGAAACATGTACAGTGAAGGCAGAAATTAGCTTAAATGGTCTCTGCAGTATATTCCGCATATTATGAATATTCAATTAAGGATATGTCTGAATAGATATGGACATATTGTAAAGACTCAATATTTAACTTTGAATTATAAAAATTCTGGCTCCAAACAATAGCATTTTGTAGTGGCTCACAGAAAAGGTTTCACACTTTTAGGTGATGGAAAAATTAATTTGGTAGATCAGCATCAGGGACTTTAACTCTCTCAGAGATTTCCTAGCTTAATGTTGAGCTACTTTGTAAAGCCTGTCCTTTCCCACCCAACCAACATCACAAAGAAAGAATTTTCCCTAAAACAAACCTGTGGGTTTATTCCCTGGCCTGATGCCCCAGGTCCCTGACTGGCAGCTGCCCCTCCTGGACTGCTCCCTCCTCCTCCTCTCCTGGGTGTTCTGGAAAGGACTCAGGGGAGCCCCCACAGCTTCCAAGCTGCAACCATGTGCCCCTTTTTAAAGAGACAGAATGTGATCTCTCAGTGAGAGGACAATTGTGTTCCCCCAGTTCCTGGTGGGATAGAAACCGAATACAATTTCCCTTTACAATAGATTAAAACAAATATTCCTGGATGAAGAGAATATCTGAAGATTGGGAGTTCAAGTCATATGTAAAATTGTTGTAATAAGGAAATAGTCTCCTTCATAGCAAAGCTTTTCAGAGATTCATGCATGGTAAAAATGTAAGTAACCTTGATATAGCATTTTAGGATAGGATAAAATATTCCTCGACTATAGAAAGTATTATTTTTCTAACATGTTGTCCAATTGAATGGTTAGGTGTGATCCTTTCACCTGTACATCTGTAGACTCTGATTCAATATCCTACATTTATTCTAAAATGATCATGAGTTTTATTGAAAATTTCAATTATTTTGTCTCAGATACAGTTAAAAGAGAAAAAGCTCAGAGTTAAAAAAAAGGTAGTTGTGCGCATAAGGAAAAACAGACACACATTCATACACAGGAATGGGTGGTAACACACTCATATAAACAAAAATAGGAAAATATACTTAGGATTTGATATGGATAAAGACTTTTGTCAAAACATACATAGAAATACAGTAAGTAGTACTTTTTCTGGTCCCACTGCATTCCCAAATATAATAAAAAATCATACAGTAAAGTTAAAAATCTAAACACTTTTCATATCCTGCAAGAACATGCAGTTTTGGGTACCTTTGCTTATGTATGCCTAAAACCATCTTTCAATTTCATTGATGAGAAAAATTATTGCATTTTTTTGTGTTTAATTTATGAGAAAGTGAAAATTTTAATGTTACATATTCAAAATGTATTCTGATATGCATATTTTATTTACACCTAAATTAACCCTATAGATCATCCTGTAAGCCAGAAAGGAAAATAATTCACAAGTTCTCACCCATCATGATTAAACAGTGATAAGAAAAAACAGTTAAAATTCGAATACAGAAAAAAGGTTTATCTTTGTTTATCTCTTTGTACAAGGCTCTAAAATAGATGTGGAGAGAAATATCTCACTATTCTAGTGATTTATTATCAAATAATTTATCTGAAAAATGTATTAACATCTTAGGGCTTTTCATATATGTTTTAAAGTGCCATCTCCATTACCAGAATATGTTTTATCCTTGTCAGAGAATGAGCAATTGTGAATATTTTATCCCTGAAATTAGTTTGATGTGCAGAATTGCATTATGGCAATTGAAACACAGTACTTTTATGTCTCAGCATTTCTTCTGCCACCAAGAGAAGTGGTGTCCAGGATCCACAAAAGTGACAACAGCATTTCCTGTCTCAGCACTCAGATGCTCTGGATGAGGGAGTTTCCAACCCCAGTAGACCGCATAGACTGGGAGCAGCTCGACCTGGGAATGAGCCTGCCAACTATCTTTGGCAAATTCTGCATCACTGGGCAGTCATGATGTGGAATCCAGACACAGTCCTGTTTTCTAAGCCACAGCAATAGTTAGTGCTGACACATCAGACTAGGGGACCGAGTTATATTTGCTGATTTATATACATATGCAATTCAGGTTCAGGTGGGATTTGTAAATCTATAATTGCACTCAGACCTTATCACAAATGTTTCCAGCACTTTCTTCATGAACTCCATTTTATAGATACATCCTTTGTTATTTGTTTGGACTTTATAAAGCCATTTGGACATGAGGAAAAACTGCTAAATTATATCTTAGATCATTAATACAGAGACACTGAACAAACGGTTAAGAACATCATCTCTCAATAACAGGCAATGCTAATTAAGGCCATGGTCAGTAGAGGAGAAAACATAATTTTGTTAAGTCCTGGAATTTTCAATTAGAAGTTTAGCCATTGTTCCTATTGAATTCATAAAATTTCTTATAAATTGGAAAAAGCTGAAATTAGAGGTAGAGGATCCTGTCATCCAGGCCCAGAGTGAAGTAAACGATTTGGGAAGAATATATTCTGAAAGTGTAAACACTAGTAGTATTTGATACGTAATTAATTCTTATTACAAAACTCGAAGATTGAACATGCTCTAATTGAGACAATGTTCTATTACTCCTGTCCATTCACCAATATTTAAGCCCACCAGCTGCATACATATATAAACATGCTTTCCATTCATAAGAATGGCAGGAACTATTAAGATAAAATTATTTGCACCACTCACATAGCCTGGTTCTAGTTTTCCATACATTAATATTCATGTTGGGTTAAAATTAAACTTACCTTTTATTGTTTTCTAAACTACATCTATTGTATCCAACCTGCCAGTATCTCTCTAATCTTGTGTCTCTTCACAGAACAGAGATGCATAGAAGTCAATGAAACCACCTTCCTCTCCCATCTCTGCAATTTTACTGGCTATATGCCTTTACATTGGGTCTGGAGGTGAGAGAACAGTCAACCTCTCTCTCTTACTATCCTAAATTGTGAAATTATAACAGTATTGGCACCTTACTTTCTTGTTCACTGTGCAGACTAAAATTATTAAGAAATAACAACTTCAATATCTTCAACAATTCATTAGTGATGATTACCGTCAGAAACGCAAAAATTATTTTATTAGTAAAGTTTTTCAGAGACTCCTAAAAACATATTAATTAATTTAGTGCCAAGAATTGTCCTGCATCAATTGATTACTTAGTCCCAGAAGGTTTAAGTAATCTGACAAATCTCTAGAACTAGCAAGGAACAATATTAAGGAACACACACAAAAATGTGTAACCTTGTTTTTAACCACTACATTTAACTTTATCTGATATACAATAAATACTACATAAATGTCTATTATCAATGTCTAATAATAAATATATATTCCTTTCACTCTTATATTAGCTTCTTATAGACATTGATGTTTCCCTCATTCCAAATACTGTATACACAATATGCCTATTCCTCTTAAGAAACTTCCATGGGACTCCACACGTAATGTCTTGATAACGGTCACACAAATTACTCACCTATAATGTTAAAATGTATCACAAGGTAACTCATCCACTACGTGGTAGACTCAGACTGAAAACCAGAATTTTTCTGGCTCCTGATCTGTCGTTTCTCCTATATCACCAGAATCTCACAGTCCTCATTATAAACTTGTAAAAAATTCCCCTTTGTCCCCAAAGTAAGCTGGCTGAAATTCAGAAGTGGATTAATTTATCTGAATACCTTCTTTACAAATCAGAAAAGTTCCAACAGAATATCTGAGAAATGTTCAAAATTGGGCATTTTTTTTATTCCGTGAGTTTACAATAAGAACTAACATTTATCTTCCTTCAAGCATTCGTATCACGGGAATCCTTTCCGAGTGTTAGAAAAATTTGGCTCTTCAATATTAAACTATTCTTAATTGTGGTTAAAATACAGGTCACATAAATTTTTCATCCTGACCATTGTTAAGTGTCCCGTCAAATGGTGGTAACTAGTCACATAGTGGGGCAACCATCTTCACACTCATCTCCAGAACTGTTTCTGTTTTGCAAAACTGAAACTCTGTATCCGTTAAACAAAACACTTCAAGTTCCTTTATTCCCCAAGCCCTTCCCACCACCATCTAGTCTCTGTCTACATGAATTTATTCAGGGATCCCATATAAATGGAATCATACAGCATATAGCATTTTGTGTCTGGATTATTTCAATGACCATGCTCTACTCAAGGCTAACTCATGTTTAAAGATAATAAATAACACCAAGAAGCAATATTAAATACCTATGCACTTAATGAGAATGTGTAAATTGGTTTCCAGGAATATCTTGGTCTTTACTTGCACCTTAGGTTTTCTTTGTAATTGTTTTTATGCTATGACATAGAGTTTCCTGTAACTGTTTGGAGAGAAATTTGGGGCATTTCTTCCTAACTCTGTGTTAGGTGTGCCACATCGGTGAGCTATTGCAGCGATAATGGTGATAATAACACCATTGGATTTGACAAACATTAAATGGTGTCCCTATCCAGCTATGCTAGTCACTTGTTAAACATTTATGCACCCATCACTATAATAGAAATCTAAAGCATCTCTGAAGCATGCAATCATTAAAGTTAATTACACTGCTAGAATTACTTTATTAACTTAATGTTTCACTAAAATTGTACCCTATATTTCATTTTCAAATTTTTTACATTAATTGGCAAATAAAATATATATGTTTAAAGTATACAACTTATATAGAGATATACATATGAGTTATGTATATACTTACACAAAGATTGTGAACTACTGACCACAGATAATTAATACATCCTTTAACACAGCTGGTACTATTTTCCTTTATCCCGATTTTTTTTTTGTAGATAATTATTTTTATTGAAGGGTAGTTGACACACAGTATTACATTAGTTTCAGGTGTACAACACAATGATTCAACAATTATATACATGATAATTCTAGCTACCAGCTATGACCATACAAAGTTGTTACAATATTTTGACTATATTCCTTATGCTATACATTACATCCCGGTTACTTATTTATTTTACAATTGGAAGTCTATACTTTTTTTTTGTGAGGGCATCTCTCCTATTTATTGATCAAATGGTTGTTAACAACAATAAAATTCTGTATAGGGGAGTCAATGCTCAATACACAATCATTAATCCACCCCAAGCCTAATTTTTGTCAGTCTCCAATCTTCTGAAGCATAATGAACAAGTTCTTACATGGAAAACAAATTCTTACATAGTGAGTAGGTTACATGGTGAACAGTACAAGGGCAGTTATCACAGAAACTTTCAGTTTTGATCATGCATTATGAACTATAAACAATTAGTTCAAATCTGAATATTGGTTTGATTTTTATACTTGATTTATATGTGGATACCACATTTCTGTCTTTATTATTATTATTACTTTTAATGAAAGGCTGAAGTGGTAGGTAGATGCAAGATGAAGGTAGAAAACATAGTTTAGTGTTGTAAGAGAGCAAATGTAGATGATCAGGTGTGTGCCTGTTGAGTAGTATCCCATTGTGTATATGCACCACATCTTCTTTATCCATTCATCTACCGATGGACATTTAGGTTGCTTCCAATTCTTGTGCTGCGATAAACATAGGGGTGCATCTGTCTTTCTAAAACTTGATTGCTGTGTTCTTAAGGTAAATTCCTAGGAGTGGAATTCCTGGGTCAAAAGGTAAGTCTGTTTTGAGCATTTTGATGTACCTCCATACTGCTTTCCACAATGGTTGAACTAATTTACATTCCCACCAGTAGTGTAGGAGGGTTCCCCTTTCTCCACAGCCTCGCCAACATTTGTTGTTGTTTGTCTTTTGGATGGCAGCTATCCTTACTGGTGTGAGGTGATACCTCATTGTAGTTTTAATTTGCATTTCTCTGATAATTAGTGATGTGGAGCATCTTTTCATGTGTCTGTTGGCCATCTATATTTCTTTTTTGGAGAACCGTCTGCTCAGTTCATCTGTCCATTTTATAATTGCGTTACTTGTCTTTTGTTTGTTGAGGCATGTGAGCTCTTTATATATTCTGAACGTCAAGCCTTTATTGGATCTGTCATTTTCAAATATATTCTCCCATACTGTAGGGTTCCTTTTTGTTCTATTGATAGTCTCTTTTTCTATACAGAAGCTTTTCAGCTTAATATAGTCCCACTTGTTCATTTTTGCTGTTGTTTTCCTTGCCCTGGGACATATGTTCAAGAAGAGGTCACTCATGTTTATGTCTAAGACGTTTTTTACCTATGTTTTTTTCCAAGAGTTTAATGGTTTCATGACTTACAATCATGTCTTTGGTACATTTTGAGTTTACTTTTGTATATGGGGTTAGACAATGGTCCAGTTTCATTCTCCTACATGTAACTGTCCAGTTTTGCCAGCACCATCTGTTGAAGAGACTGTCATTTCGCTATTGTATGTCCATGGCTCCTTTATCAAATATTAATTGACCATATATGTCTGGGTTAATGTCTGGATTCTCTAGTGTGTTCCATTGGTCTGTGGCTCTGTTCTTGTGCCAGTACCAAATTGTCTTGATTACTATGGCTATATAGTAGAGCTTGATGTTGGGGAGTGAGATCCCCCCTACTTTATTCTTCTTTCTCAGGATTGCTTTGGCTATTTGGGGTCTTTGGTGTTTCCATATGAATTTTTGAATTATTTGTTCCAGTTCATTGAAGAATGTTACTGGTAGTTTCATAGGGATTGCATCAAATCTGTATATTGCTTTGGGCACGATGGCCATTTTGATGATATTAATTCTTCCTAGCCACGAGCATGGGATCCGTTTCCATCTGTTAGTGACCTCTTTAATTTCTCTTAAGAGGGACTTGTAGTTTTCAGAGTATAAGTTTTTCATTTCTTTGGTTAGGTTTATTCCTAAGTATTTTTTTTTTGATGCAATTGTGAATGGAGTTGTTTTCCTGATTTCTATTTCTGTTGGTTGATTGTTAGTGTATAGGAAATCCACAGATTTCTGTGTGTTAATTTTGTATCCTGCAACTTTGCTGTATACCAATATCACTTCTAGTAGTTTTGGGGTGGAGTCTTTAGGGTTTTCTATGTACAGTGTCATGTCATCTGCAAATAGTGACAGGTTAACTTCTTCTTTAACAATCTGGATTCATTGTATTATTTGGTTTTGTCTGATTGCCGTGGCTAGGACCTCCAGTACAATGTTAAATAACAGTGGGGAGAGTGGGCATCCCTGTCTAATTCGGATCTCAGAGGAAAAGCTTTCTGCTTCTCGCCGTTCAGTATAATGTTTGCTGTGGGTTTATCATATATGGCCTTTATTATGTCAAGGTACTTGCCCTCTATTCCCATTTTGCTGAGAGTTTTTATCAGAAAAGGATGTCCAACTTTGTCAAATGCTTTTTCTGCATCTATGGAGATGATAATGTGGTTTTTGTCTTTCTTTTTGTTGATGTGGTGGATGATGTTGATGGACTTTCGAATGTTGTACCATCCTTGCATTCCTGGGATGAATCCCACTTGGTCGTGGTGTACTATCCTTTTGATGTATTTTTGAATTCGGTTTGCTAATATTTTGTTGAGTATTTTTGCATCTACATTCATCAGCGATATTGGTCTGTAGTTTTCTTTTTTGGTGGGGTCTTTGCCTGGTTTTGGTATTAGGGTGATGTTAGCATCATAGAATGAGTTTGGGACTATTTTTTGGAAAACTGTAAGGAGAATGGGTATTATGTCTTCGCTGTATGTCTCTTAAAATTCTGAGGTAAATCCATCTGGCCCAGGGGTTTTGTTCTTTGGTAGTTTTTTGATTACCGCTTCAATTTCATTGCTGCTAATTGGTCTGTTTAGATTTTCTCTTTCTTTCTGGGTCAGTCTTGGAAGGTTGTATTTTTCTAGAAATTTGTCCATTTCTCCTAGGTCTCCCAGCTTGTTAGCATATAGGTTTTCTTAGTACTCTCTAATAATTCTTTTTATTTCTGTGGGGTCCATCGTGATTTTTCCTTTCTCGTACATGATACTGTTCATTTTTGTTGACTCTCTTTTCCTCTTAATAAGTCTGGCTAGAGGCTTATCTATTTTGTTTATTTTCTCAAAGAACCAGCTCATGGTTTCATTAATTTTTGCTATTGTTTTATTCTTCTCAATTTTATTTATTTTTTCTCTGATCTTTATTATGTCCCTCCTTCTGCAGACCTGAGGCCTCATTTGTTCTTCTTTTTCCAATTTTGATAATTGTGACATTAGACCATTCATTTGGGATTGTTCTTCTTTCTTCAAGTATGCCTGGATCGCTATATACTTTCCTCTTAAGACTGCCTTTGCTGTGTCCCACAATAGTTGGGGCTTAGTGTTGTTTTTGTTGTTTGTTTCCATATATTGGTGGATCTCCATTTTGATTTGGTCATTGATTCATTGATTATTTAGGAGTTTGTTTTTAAGCCTCCATGTGTTTGTGAGCCTTTTTGCTTTCTTTGTACAATTTATTTCCAGTTTTATGCCTTTGTGGTCTGAAAAGTTGGTTGGTAGGATTTCAATCTTTTGGAATTTACTGAGGCTCTTTTTGTGAGCTAGTATGTGGTCTCTTCTGGAGAATGTTCCATGTGCACTTAAGAAGAATGTTTATCCTGTTGCTTTTGGATGTCAAGTTCTGTAGATGTCTATTAGGTCCATCTGTTCTAGTGTGTTGTTCATTTCCTCTGTGTCCTTACTTATTTTCTGTCTGGTGGATATGTCCTTTGGAGTGAGTGGTGTGTTGAAGTCTCCTAGAATGAATGCATTGCATTCTATTTCCTCCTTTAGTTCTGTTAGTATTTGTTTCAGATATGTTGGTGCTCCTGTATTTGGTGCATATATATTTATAGTGGTTATATCCTCTTGTTGGACTGAGCCCTTAATCATTATGTAATGTCCTTCTTTATCTTTTGTTACTTTCTTTATTTTGAAGTCTGTTTTGTCTGATACCAGAATTGCAACACCTGCTTTCTTCTCTCTGTTGTTTGCATGAAATATCTTTTTCCATCCCTAGACTTTAAGTCTGTGCATGTCTTTGGGTTTGAGATGAATCTCTTGTAAGCAGCATATGGATGGATCTTGCTCTTTTATCCATTCTATTACTCTGTGTCTTTTGATTGGTGCATTCAGTCCATTTACATTTAGGATGATCATTGAGAGGTATGAACTTATTGCCATTGCAGGCTTTAAGTTTGTGGTTACCAAAGGTTCAGGGTTAGCTTCTTTACTATCTTACTGTCTAACTTAACTCGCTTGTTTAGCTACTATAAACACGGTCTGATGATTCTTTATTTCTCTCCCTTCTTATTCCTCCTCCTCCCTTCTTCATATGTTAGGTGTTCTGTTCTGTGCTCTTTTTAGGAGTGCTCCCATCTAGAGCAGTCCCTGTAGGATGCCCTGCAGAGGTGGTTTGTGGGAGGCAAATTCCCTCAACTTTTGCTTGTCTGGGAATTGTTTAATCCCTCCTTCATATTTAAATGATATTCATGCTGGATACAGTAGTCTTGGTTCTAGGCCCTTCTGTGTCATTGCATTAAGTATATCATGCCATTCTCTTCTGGCCTGTAGAGTTTCTGTTGAGAAGTCTGATGATAGCCTGATGGGTTTTCCTTTGTAGGTAACCTTTTTTTTCTCTCTGGCTGCCTTTAATACTTTGTCCTTGTCTTTGATCTTTGCCATTTTAATTATTATGTGTCTTGGTGTTGCCCTCCTTGGATCCCTTGTCATGGGAGTTCTGTGTACCTCTGTGGTCTGAGAGGCCATTTCTTCCAGAGTTTGGAGAAGTTCTCAGCAATTATTTCTTCAAAGACACTTTCTATCCCTTTTTCTCTCTCTTCTTCTTCTGGTATCCCTATATTGCAGATATTGTTCCATTTGGATTGGTCACTCAGCTCTCTTAGCATTCTTTCATTCCTGGAGATCCTTTTATCTCTCTCTGCATTCCTTTTCTCTGTTTTCTAGTCCATTAATGGTCTCTTGCATCTTGTCCATTCTGTTTTGAAGTCCTTCCAGAGCTTGTTTTATTTCTGTATTCTCCTTCCTTAGTTCTTGCATATTTCTCTGCAAGTCCATCAGCATGGTTATGACTTTTGTTTTGAATTCTTTTTCAGGAAGACTGGTTAAATCTATCTCCCCATGTTCCTTCTCAGGGGAAGATGTAGCAGATGCCGAGCTGTCTGGGTTAGTCTTGTCTGGATCATATTATTTTGCCTTTCCATGTTGACAGGTGCTATTGACTGTCAGCTGGGAGGGCCAAACTTTTCACTTGCTACTGGCCTTTCTTTACTGGGATGACTGCGATCCCTAGTGGCTTGTGTTGGGTAATTGCATGTAGACTGGGTCTTTGTGTCTTGCCCCACCAATATGGAGGCAGCTCCATTTCTGGGGGTGGGGCCTGCCTTAGGCTGCTTCTCTGCTTTTGCAGCGCCCATAGGGGTAATGGACAGGGGCATTGTTTGGCCTTTTACCTCCTTGAGGGGTCTCAGAGCTGCTGCCCATGGAGTTAGTGCACCCAGTTTTCCCTGTAATTTCCAGCCACTGTGCTGTGACCTGTGTTGTTTCTGTCCAGCTGTTAGGTCCCTGTCCCTTTAAGACTTTCAAAAAGAACTCGCTTTTCTTTGTCACAGGGGCATCATCTTCGGAACGCACTCAGAGGTCTTGCTGCCCTGTTTCCCTAGTTTCCAGCCCTCCACGTAAGCACTGTGTCTGTGCTCTGGTGCGGGTGGCTGGGGCTGGGTGTTTAGCAGTTCTGGGCTCCCTCTCCCTCCTGCTGGGAGCTGGGGGGAGGCATGCTTGTGTCCCACCAAGCTGGGGCTTGTATCTTACCCCTTTCGCCAGGCGCTGGGCTCTCGCACATGTGGATGTAGTCTGGCTGTTGCCCTGTGTCTTCTGGTCTCTCTTTTAGGATTAGTTGTATTTGTTGTATTTTCAAAAATATATATGTTTTTGGGAGGAGATTCCCACTGTCCTACTCATGCCACCATGTTGGCTCCGCCCTCTATCTTTTTCTAGTTTTTTAATTGTGTGTTAGGCTTTTTATTTGGGATTAGTCTTTGTTTTTGAGAAAGGCTGGTATCTCTTTGTACTTTCCTCTTAGAACTGCCTTCAGCATGCTCAACAGAATGCAAGCTGTTGAATTTTTGTTTTTGTTTGTCTCCATGTATCACTTGATTTCTATTTTAATTAATTTATATAATGATAATTTAGAAGCATGTTGTTTAACCTCCCTTTACCAGTAGGCTTTTTTGTTTTTTGAGTAATTTCTTCTTAGCTTCATACCACTGTGGTCTGAGAAGATGCTCGATTCAACGACAATCTTTTTTAATTTATTGAGTCTCTTTTTGTAGGTTAGTACGTCTTTCAATGAACTTGAACAAATAGTTCTAAAATTCACGTGGAACCACAAAACACCATGAATAACTAATGTAGTTCAAAGAAAGAAGAAGAAAACTTGGGTTATTACACTCCCTGACTTCAAGTTCTACTAAAAAGCTACAGTAATCAAAACAACTTGATACTGGCACAAGAACAAACCCATTGTTCAATGGAGTGAAATGAAAGCCCAGATATAAACCCATACATTGTCAATAAATATATGACAAAGAATCCATGAATATACAATGAGGACAACACAGCCCCCTCAACACCTTGTGTAATGGAAACTGGAAACCTACATTCAAGAGAATAAAACTGAATTATTGTCTAAGTCCATACACAAAAGTAAAGACAAAATGGATCAAAGACCTGAATGTAAGATAGAAAACCATAAAAATCTTAGAAGAAAACATAGGCATAAACTATTGACTAAAAGCATGAGCAATTTTTTCCTGGACATATCTTGGGCAAAGGAAACAAAATAAAAAGTAAACAAGTGGGACTACATCAAACTTAAAAGCTTCTTTATGGCAAAAGGCATCAGCAGCAGAACAGAAAGGCATCCTAATGTATGGGAGGATATATTCTTAATGATTTATTTCATAAGGAGTTAACATCCAAAATTTATAAAGAACTCACTTGCATCAACACCAAAAAAACCATAAAAAATTAAAAGTAGGCAGAGGACCTGAATAGACATTTTTCCAAAACAGACATACAGATAGCTAATAGGCATGAGAAAAGATGTTCCGTATCACTAATCATCAGGGTAATGTAAATCAGAAACACAATGAGGTATGACTTCACATCAGCCAGAATGGCCACCATTCACAAGACAAGAAATAACAAGTGTTGCTGAGGATGTGGAGAAAAGAGAACTCGCTTGCACTGATGTGGAGTATAAATTGGTGCAGGAAGTGCTTTAAGGAGGTTCCTCAAAAACACTCAAAATAGAAATGACAAATGATCCACTTATTCCACTTCTAGCCATTTGCCAAAGATAAAAATATCTGTGATTTGAAAAAGTATTTCTATCCCTATGTTTATTACCACATTGTTTGCAATAGCCAAGAAAGGGAAGCAACCAAAGAATCCATCAATAGATGAGTGGATAAAGAAGAAATGGTACACATACTCAGAAGAATATAATTCAGCCATAAGAAAGAAAGAAATCCTGCCATTTGTGACAACATGGATGGACCTTGAGGGTACTATACTAAGTGGAAAAAGCTGGTTAGAGAAAGACAAACACCATATGATTTCACTTATTTGTGTAATACTAAGACCAAACAAAACAGAAGGACCCAAACAGTGGTGGACTCATAGATACTGAAAAGTGACTGGTGGTTACCTTGGCGGCAGTGGGACAGGGATAAAGGGGCACAAAATCTCAATAATAACAAATTAGTCACAGGGATGAAAGTAAAGCATAGAGAATATCATCAATTTTTTCTATAACACTTTTCTATATTGACAGATATTAACTACACTGGTTGAGATGAGGATTTAATAATGTAGATTACTGTCAAATCACTCTTTTGTATAAATGAAACCAATATAATTTTGTATATCAACAACACTTCAGGAAAAATATGTATCAAAAATATATATGTTATGTGTCAGATTGTACTCAGGCCATGGTTTCCCATTCCTTCAGTTTTCCCTAATGTGCCAGTAATTTATTACAGTACTTCAAGTGGCTAGTTATAAAAACCCATGGATAGTAAAACTACATATAATCCAAGTTAAAAATTGACATAAGACCTGATATACACTTTTCCAGAGAAGACATACAAATAGCCAACAGGTGCTTGAAAAGATGCTCAGCATCACTAGGCATTAGGAAAGGCACAACAAAACCGCAATGAGATATCATCTGAAAGTTTTGTGGTGAAAATATTTAAGATCTAGTCCCTTGGCAACTTGCAAGTATACAACTCAATATTTGTTAACTACGGCCACCATGCTGTACCTGCATTAACTCTGGTCATAATTTTGGACATACCATCCCAGTATTTATTTATTTTATAAATGGAAATTTGTATCACCTACCAATCCCATTTCTCTATACCCTCTGCCCAGGTAACCACAAGTCTGATCTCAGTTTCTGTAATGATTACTTATTAGTTCCTACAAATAAGTGAAATAAAAAGGTATTTTTCTGTCTCTGACATTTCACTTACCATAATGCCTTCAAAATCCATCCATGTTTTTTTATCTTCACAAGGTTTATTAAACATTAGAGGCTCAGTTATCAACTCTCTGAGGATCCGTGGATCCCAGGTTAAGACATCCTAGTAGTGGACATGGCACTAGACTTGAGTTTGACTCAGTCATTTGCCATCCATGTGAGCTTCAACAAATCAACTCTTCTCTCTGAATTTCAGGTTCCTTTGCTGTGTTTGTTGAATGACTATTACATCAAGGACTCGGATAGGGATGGCTATATAATTTCTTTATTGTACCTTTTATACACACTTCTACAGTATATGATTCTATTTACAGTCCTATGCAGTTCTATACAGTTATTTCAGTTTGGTCATCAACAGCTTGTACTCTCCCCCTGAAGAATTTCCTCTTTTCCTCCAACCCGCCAGCATGAACGTGCCTCTGGGGGAGTCTACACCCTCACACACACAAGGCAGGGCCACAGCCTTCTGTGTTAGCTTGCTGTTTCAACCCTTACCCATTACTGTTCATGAATCACACTATTCTCGACCCACTGCTTCTACTTACAATTCTCTACCTTAAAACTCCACTAAGGCTCCCTACCCCGGCAGAGATCACACTGAAAACCTAATGGGCTTTTTTTGGCTTACCATGCTTAATCGATCTCACCTCCTTGGCTCCAGTCAGCTAAATCTTACCAGTAAAAGGAAGCTCTCAGAGGAGGGGCAAGAGTGATGAGCAGAGTTCCTGGCTGGGCCACTTACTACCTTTTTTCATCCTGGGAAAATCACTTATTCTATCAGGCCCTTAATTTTCCCAACTCTTAAATGAAGTAGTTGGACTAGACAATTTCCAAGATCCCTTCCATCCCTAATATTCCCTGGCCCCCTTACACTGTGCCCCCTAAATGCCGTATTCTTTGCAGTCTGAATCCAAGTTCCCTCTGGGTCCACCTGCTGCAGTGTTCTTTCTCTCAGAGTAAATGTCAGGAATCCTCATTTTTATGGCTGAAATCTTTATCATGATCCATTCATCTGCATAGAGGCATTGAGGTTTTTTTTCATGTTTTGGTTACTGTAAATAATGCTGCTGTGAACAAGGGCTACAGATAACTTGTAGCGTTATTGATTCAATTGGACATATTCCAAGAAATAGAAATACTAGTAGTTCTTTTTTTTATGTCTTTGAGGATCCTCCAAACTGTTTTTATAATGATGTTCCAGTTTATAAACCCACCCACAGTGCACAAACTTTCCATTTTTCTCTACATCCTTATCAGTATTTATCTCTTGTCTACAAGATGATAGCCATTCTAACAGGTTTGTATTGGAAAACTTGTGTTAATAATGTGCTAACTATCCTTATTGCGGTAATAATTTCACCATATGCATGTGAATTGAATTATAACTATGTATAACTTAAACTTACACAAAGTCAGAAGTCAAAAATATCTCAATCAAGCTGGGAAATATAAATTACATATATTAGTAAAAATAAGTGCTGTTTCTGACAGACTTTGGTGTTTGACAGACATTTTCTCAATACTGAAGCAAATGTCGTACTAAAACTGAGCTGCTCATGATATTTGAGATTTAAGTCAAAACTATGATTTTAATGATTATGTTCCCCGCATGAGCTTGACAATTTTATAGTACTTAAAGACTTTTCTAATGAAATTAGTAGTGATATTTAAGTGCTTAATTTTTACATATGATGAAATATGTCATATGTGTAATATTTACATGTCTCTGGGAGCCAATCTCTTCCAGGTGATCGACAATGTGTTACAAAATCAGAACTGGTAAAATCCAAAGTGCTAAGTAGATTTAAATCAGCACATAAAAAGTTCAATATGTGGTTTTCAATTATAAAACCAACTAATCTTCAATAAATCACTTGTTGAGTTTGGCATACTATCAATGATGAATATTAACTATTATTTGGTGATGTTAAATCAATGCTTCCAATTTCCAGCTATACATCTGTATGAGGCCTTATTTTCTCTATATACATTAATCCAGAATAATTGCAACAGAGTGAGTGAAGAGGCATATCTGAGAATAACCTATCTTCTATTAAGGCAGATATTAAACAGATTTGTAAAAATGTAAAATAATGCCTCTTCTCTTACTCACTTGTGTTTTTGCAAAACAACTTGTCAACAAAATCAGGTAATAAATTTCTATCAAAATGGTTTACCACCTTATTAAATTCAATACATGTAAGAAAAATGTATCATTTCAAATATGTTAAATATCAACCAATACATCCAAGCCAAGTAACTTTAAGGTGTAGTGTCTTCAAACCTTTCAAAGAGTGAAATATCAAAATAATAACAAAAAAAAAAAAAACAGAAAACTGCTAATTAGGTAAATCATATTCCAAATTGTTGTCTTTAGTATATCACAGAACAAAGTTCAGTTTAGCATTTATTTTTCCTATCATTATTCTTTTCAGTATCTTTTTGAGTGTTATGATTTCATTAAAATAAATTTTTGAAATTTGGTAGTTGTCATATGGTAATTGTGGGTAAAACTGTGATATTTCCATAATCTCTCACTGGTCTTAGTTCATCTCACTATCAATAGGTGATTACAAGGGGGAGGGAGGGCACACCTGTACCAGAGACGTATGGTGGGGTCTTTTACAGCCTGGTCATGAAAGACATAGGCAAGCAAAAGTAGGCAATTTCATAGAAGCAAAAAACATATTTCTCCCACTTTATTTATCCCTTTGACTGATTTTTCTTTCAAAGGTTTATTTAACCGAGCCTGTGAGCATAAATCCAGCAGGGAGTTACACCTGCTGGAAGAGAGCAGGACCTCTAAACACAAAGTCTGTCATTATGGAAGCAATGCTATGACAGGCTGCCCCTAGGGATGGTAGGGAGATACTCAGGAACCCCCATGTGGATTGTGGGAAGGCCCCAGCTGCTGCTGCAGTGGGGGGTAATGATTCAATCAAGAGATCCCTATCCATGGGGCTTCAATTTGGGGAGCCCCCAGTGGGTAATTGGTCAAGGGTAAAGCACCTCCTAGAAGGGTGGAGACACCAGAAGCTGTGTAATTAGCCCTCCATGAGATAGAAGACAGCTTAGAGGACGTGAGTGGCCACATGGCAGCTGGGATTGTGGGATGTATGTTTCTCAAGATATTGGGAAGCATTATCAAAGAGAGAGAGTGAGACTTCAGCAGGACAGATTCACAGTTCAGCATCATGTAGAGGAGCAGGATGATAACCTACAGGATGCCCTTCCAAAAGAGAGACAGTTATTGAGAAAGTAGGTTGCACTTCTGGAAGATATTTTAGCAGCAAGGGAGGAGGCAGCAGGAGGATCCACATTGCAGGAGGCTGTGGGGGAGGGGGGGTAAAGAACAGTGCCTTCAGCCTTGGAGATACTAGAGGAGATTTGGGAGAGGATGGGGTCTGGGGTTAAGGGACTATCTGTTTTTGGGCCACCGAAAAAGGCTACTGCTCCTCCTCAGTGGGAGGAGCCATCCCACCCCAGCTTATAGACCACTCCATACTCCAACTGTATACCCAGGATGAGCTGGCGGACATGAGCATACAGTTTCGGTAGGAACCTTCAGAACCTCGGCCTACATGGCTTTTGCAATTTGCCATATGGGGATGGAGAAATTGTTTTGTTGGGTCCTGAAATGGGTTGACTGGCTTCCCAGAGGACTCACCTTTCCCTCCAGGTGCACTTGCAAAGTGCCCGTCACCTACCAGGGAATCATGCCCTTCAGGATTGGATGACAACAGCATCAGGGTAGTTTGGCCTAATCAGGGAGATTTACCATATTTACCCACTAGCTGGAAAATGTATGCAGAGCTCCAGCACATGTTATGGGAGCTGTAAAAGAAAAATATCATCTATACTATGGACCTCTAGGGCCCCAATAAGGACTTGTTCATCATGGGAATGAGAAATCTGGTGCTCCACACAGCTCCCCCATCTTGCTTTAGGTCACTAGTGACTATTCTTGCCCCCATATAAGGCATCACATAAGTGAGCCTACTTGGACTTTAGAAATTCTGGGAGAGGGTGAAACAATAAGATCATGGAAGGAACTATGGGATACAGTGGAAAGGAGAGGTGCAAAGGGCCCCATGAGGATTATGAGGATCCAGATGGGGGGCTGATTGGATAAAGGCAGGGGTAGTGAAAGAAAAACTTGGTGGTCAGCCCAATAGGATCTCGTTAGAACTGTGGTACCAATTAAGCCAGAGCAGCAGTTTCAGCCACTGAAGTCCAGGATACAGAACCTGGAGGCAGAGCCCCATGTTGGCCTCTGTCCCGTCTATCTTGGTTATCAAAAAACAGCTCTAAACAGGGTTAATTCAAGCTGAGGAAATAGAAGTGATCATATATCTCACAGGCAATTCCTCCAGTGTTCCAACTACTACCTACAAGACTCAGAATCACACACACAGCTCTTCCTCTGTGACCTTAGATGAAGTGTCAGTCCTCCTGCCTGAACCCAATCACTGCCTTTGAGCTTTCGCTCTCAGCCCCTTTCCAGACTCTAGGGAATCCATTCAGTAATTGCTCTCTTCATCTCTCTCTGTATCCTCACGATTTCTTTCTGAATATATAAGGCAAATACTAAAAGACAAGAAGGAATGAAGAGACATTAATACAATAATAGTAGAAGATATAGTACTTCACTTACAGCAAAGGTTGGCTCACCCAGTAAATTCAGTAAGGAAATTTTGGTCTTAAATGACATGTTGGAATGGATGGACTTACTGAGGTACACAGAACATTCCATCTAAACAGGAAAATAAATTCTTTTCAAGTGCACATAGAACATTCTCCTGGAGTGATCAATGTCAGGCCACAAAACAAGTCTCAATGAATTTAGAAAGTCTAGGATAATATCAAATATCTTTTCTGACCTCAATGGAATAAAAATAGAAATCAACTACAAAAGTAAAACAAAAACATGCAAACACACAGAGACTAAACAACATTCTAATAAACAGCCAATGTGTAACCAAACAAAATAGATACATTGACACAAATGTGAATGGAAATACAATGTTCAAAATATTTCAGTTGCAGCACTTACAGATATTTATGAAAAAAACAGAAAGACCAAGGAAATCATAAATAACCATGTGTTTGGTAACAAAGTTTCATATACAAAAAAGGTATGTCCCACAAAACAAATAATCAACAATCAGGATGTCATCAGAATTAAAAATTCTTCTTGCACAGACCATGGTCAAGAGATTGAAAAGACAAGTCACACACTAGAAGAAAATATTGGCAACAATGACATCTAATAAAAGACTAATATTCCAAATTATTTTTTAAAAAACTTAAAAATATCCAACAGTACAATCTGATTTAAAAAATGTTCCAAAGACCTTCACAGATGCCTCTTCACAGAGGTAAAAAATAAGCATGTGAATATCCCACATCATGTGTTGTCACAGAAATGCAAATTAAAGCAACAAGGAGATAAACACTGAGCACTAAGAAATGTCAAAATCCTAGAAAATTGACATCAAATGCTGCCAAGTATGTTGAGCCACAGAAACGTTCATACAATTCTTGTGGGAAAACAAAATGATACTTACGTTGGAAGAAAGTGAGGCATATTCTTGCAAAACTAAACACGGTCATACCATAAACCCCTGGGAGACTCCTTGTCCCAGAGAAGGGGGAGGGTTCCCACCACCAACACTCGGGTGTTAGCGGACAGAGCTCCCACCTCCAAGGAGGTTTCCAAAGTCGTAGCTTTGCTTATGTCCATGGCAATGAGAGTGCCTCATGCCAACCAAAGGCTGTTGTGGCAGAGCAAGGTCTGCATGGGCGAGGTCTCCAGTGGAGGTTCCCACTCCCCTGGAACCTGCTTTACCTTCCCTTCAAGCAGGGAGCTGATCACAGCTGGGAGCACTGCTGAGTGTAGCTAGTGGCCCTGCCACCAGGATGCCATATTGGAGCACCTGGAAGTTGTATAAATCAGCAGGGCTCGACCAGACAGCATGGCCATCACACTGATTGTCTACACAGCAAAGGTTGGGGCTACATTTATGCAGAGAACCTGGGAGCAGATGGGCTTGATCAAAACCAACAAAGACCTAGATTAGAACTGAAGCCCAGGCTGCCCAGGCAGAAGAGCTGATACAAACCCCACTCCTGCTGAATGGAGCTCCAGGACCACATGGTTACAAGGCAAGACGAGGAGCACCTGCAGGGAACTGGGACCAGCCCTCTGGTTCTTCATGGGTAGGGATCTAATAGCAGCCCCACTGAGTGCTGAATAGATAACACAGCCCACCTGGTTAAGGATCCAAATCAGAGTAAAACGGAAGCTGCATAGAAAACAACAGTATTCCTGCCAGTGGCACTTAAACAGAGAGCACAGCCCATGGATTACCACCTGCAGAGGAAACATGCAGCTCTGTCCCACCAGGGAATCCAGTGCCCAGTCTTACCCAATTTGGGTCCACAGACAATGAGCCATGCAGGCTGTGGGGCCAGTTGTGTTATCCCACAAGGGCAGAGAAACTCATTAATAGAGCTGCATACTGCTGGATAGAAATGGGTTGGAAAACAGGTAAAAGCCTAGGAGCCTGTCACACCTGGCCCTGGGGATCTGCTCTGGGAAGACAAATCCACAATTCATTGGGAGTTTATAATTAATGAGGCTGAACAGCAAGGAGAACAGGGGCACTATTGGGGACTGAGTCTCTGTCACTTATAGACAGGTATTTTCTATTGGTCCCACTAAGACCCAAAACAGAAGCAGCAGTTTGAAAAATGGGCTAGTCTTGGGAATAGTGCTGCAGGGGTAGGGGTCTGAGGGAACTCCCTCCAGAGGAGAAAGAACAGAAGTATGATGGTTCTCCCGGCCTCCTTCATCACAACTGGCCAAGAAAAGCAGAAGCCAGCAACAAAAGCACCAACTCCCTCACTGGCAGCTCAGACCCCAACAACTAAAGGAAAAGGAAATAGGACAAGAATAATAAACAAAGCCAAAAGGTAGTAGAAAGAGGGACATAGCAAAGATCACAGCAGAAATAAGTAACATAGAAAGTAGCAAAGAGAAAAAATCAATGAAACCAAGAGCTGGTCCATTGAGATAAACAAAATAGACAAATACCTAGCCAAACTTAACAAGGAAAAAGAGAGAGACACAAATAAACATAATCAGAAAGAAAAAGGAAGGTACAATCAACAACACTGAAATTTAGATAATTATTGGAAATTCTATGAAAAATTACATGCCAGTAAATTGGACAAGCAAAAAGTAATGGATGAATTCCCAGAAATGTACAATCCTGCAAGACTGATACAGGAGGAAACATAAAATTTGAAGAGACCACCTACCATTAAAAAAATTGAACTGGTAATCAAAATAAACAAAAAACAAAAAAGCAGCACCAGATGGACTCAAAGGTGAATTATGTGAAGCATTTAAAAAATCAATATCCATTCTTAAAGTATTCTAAAATATAGAAGAGGAAATACTTCCAAACTCATTCTCTAAGGACTGATTACTCTAACACTAAAAACATACAAAGAAAATACAAAAAATAGAAAACTACAGACCAATATCCTTAATATATATAAGATCAGCTGCCTGCATCATTTTGCTGAAGAAAAAAATTTGTAAGTTCTCCTGATGTATGTATATTCCACTTCAACCCATTAAGTCCATGTAAATAGATTTCTGAACTCTTTTGTTACAAGCTGTTCTCCTTGAAATAATGGTATTTCATCAACTTTTTTGTACTGACTAAACAGGATAAAAGTTTTCAAAATCTCTTGTTTTACAGCATTGTAAATTAAATTGCATATTGCTTGTTTCAATAAAAAAGATTTGCCCTCATGTATCCATTTATGAAACATGTATTCCCTATTACTACTTCCTTCATAAGTATCTTTTTAAACTAATTGCTTCATCAGTAATAAAGATGTCACAACATGGAGTTACATATTGGTAAATAGGCAAGAACATTTAGCAACCCTGCATTATACTTACCCAGCATCAATGTTTACAGAACATACTTCCTAACGACTGAACAAGTGTCATTAAAACTATAATATGAGTGGACGCAGAGAAAACATTGTGGCTCGAGCAGTGTGGTGGAAATCTCCTTCCAAAACCACATACATTTTGAAAGTACAGCAAATACAACTATTCCTAGATGAGTGAACAGAAGTAGCAGTACACCAGCCACTCTACATCTGGGAAAAGTCAACATCTCATGGAAAAGGGTAAAGTAAAATGACACGACCTGTTGGAACACGAGCATTCCTCCCACCCAGGTCACTGATAGGAGGAAGAGAGTCAGAGTGTGGAGGGAGTGGAAGCACAGGACTACTAAATACCCAGCCCTATAAATCTACACTGGGAGCACAGACCCACATTGCATGGTGCTGTGGAGATTAGAGGGGCTGAAAAGCAAAGTCTGAGACTAATACTGGGAAAAAGTTTCCACAACCGGGTGCCCTGAGACAAAAGAAAAGCAGGCACTTAAAGGGACCTTACAACTGCAAAAAGGGCAACGGTTTTGGAGAAGAAGGTGAACAAAATCATCCTGGCACACTCATCCCAGCAGGCTGGGAACTTTCAGGAGCTCCAGGCTCCCTATTCCGCTGGTTGGCAATGAAGCACTGAGGCTCTTCAAGTGATAAGCACTGTCCCACTCCTTCCTCCCTTCTGGCACCTAAGTGCAAACTAGCTGTCCCTGCCATAGCCGCAGAACAGCCAGAGGGCTGCTCCACCTAAAACAACAACACAGCTTACACAGAGCCTGCTCACTGTACATGATTGAATGACACAGACAGGTTAGATGGATGCTGAAATGTGAAGCCAAATGGGGTTTTGGAACCATGGCAGAACCCACACTGCTCACCTGTGACCCCTGCCATTACCCTACGCCATCCCGAGGACCACTCTGCCCACGGCAGTTTAGGGAATTAACCCAGAGACCACTCACTGTGCACAGTTAAAGGCACTGACAGCAGAGACTGGCACAGTGAAGGGCAAGAAGGAAAGACTTTGTCTTCCCAGCTGACACAAATGCCACTCACCTGCAACTACTCCCATAGCTCCAGGAATATGAAAAGGCAAAAGAAATTTCTTCAATACAAAATCAATCAAACACCAGGAAGAGGGCTTGGTGAGATGGAAATCACCAATCTTCCTGAAAAATCTTTCAAAATAAAAGTCATAAGCATGCTTATGGAGCTACAGAAAAAATATTCAAGAGCTAAGGGATGAATTCAGGAGGGAGATAATTGAAATGAAACAAATGGATGGACTTAAAAGAATACTAGTTTAGGTAGAGGAGACAGTGAATGGAATAGAAATCAGAGAACAGTAATACAGAGATGCTGCAGCAGAGAGAGTGAAAAGGATCTCTAAGAATGAAAAAATATTAAGAGGACTGTGTGAAAAATCCAAACATAGCAATATTCACATTATAGGGGTACCAGAAGAAGAAGAGAGAAAGAAAGGGACAGAAAGTTTCTTTGAAGAATAATTGCTGAAAAATTCCCAAGCTTGGGGAAGGAAACTGTCTGTCAGGCCATGGAAGTCCACAGAGCACTTAACACAAGGAAACCAAGAAGAACAACACCAAGACATGTAATAATTAAAATGGCAAAGATCAGGAACAAGTACAGAATATTAAAAACAGCCATAGAGAGAAAAAAGATCATCTACAAAGGAAAACTCATGAAGCTATCATCACACTTATCAGCAGAAAACTTACAGGACAGAAGGGAGTGGCATGCTATATTCAATGCACAGAAACAGAAGGGCATTGAACCAAGAATACTCTACCCAGTAAGATTATCATTAAAATTTGAAGGAGGGATTAAACAATTCCCAGATAAGCAAAAGTTGAGAGTATTTATCTCCCACAAGCCATCTCTACACTGTATTTAAAGGGACTGCTCTAGATAGAAGTGTACCTAAGACTAAATAGCTGTCACCAGAGAAAACAAAACCACAGCAAAGGAAGTAGACAAACTCAATAATAAAAAAATGCAAAATTAAATAAGCTACCCAGAAGATCAGTCAAGAGATACACAAATAGTACAGAATATGACACCTAACATAAAGTGTGGAGGAGGAAGTACAAGAAGGGAGAGAAAAAAGAATAATCAGACTCTGATTATAATAGCATAATAAGTGACTTAAGGTAGACTGCTAGTTAGTAAAGAAAGTGCCCTAGGACCTTTTGTAACCACATATCCAAAGCCTGCAAAGTCAATAGTACATATCTACTTATGATCACCCTAAATGTAAATGGACTTAATGCACCAATCAAAAGACACAGAGTTATAGAACGGATAAAAGAGCAAGACCCACCTATACACTGCCTACAAGAGATTCACTTCCAAACTAAAGACATACACAGACTGAAGGTGAAGGGATAGAAAAAGATATTTCATTCCAACAACAGAGAGTAAAAAGCAGAGACGCAATACTTGTATTAGATAAAATAGACTTCAAAACAGAAAATAACAAGAGACAAAGAAGAACATTGCATAATGATAAAGGTGGCCATCCAAAAAGACGATATAACTATTATAAATATTGATGCACCCAACACAGGAGCACCTACATATGTGAGACAAGTACTAACAGAATTATAGAGGGAAATAGAATGCAATGCATTCATTTTTATGAGAGTTCAACACACCACTCGCTCCAAAGAACAGATCCACCAGACAGAAAGTAAGTAAGGACATGCACTGACCAACACATTAGAACAGATGGACCTAACAGACATCTATAGAACACTCCACACCAAACCAGCAGGATACATATTTTTCTCAAGTGAACATGGAACATTTTCCAGAATAGGCCAAATACTAGGCCACAAAGAGACCCTCAGAAAATACAAAAAGGTTGAAATTGTACCAACCAACTTCTCAGATCACAAAGGTATGAAACTAGAAATAATCTGTATAAAGAAAACAAAAAGTCTCACAAACACACGGGAACTTAACAACATGCTCCTAAATATTCATTGGATACATGACCAAATAAAAACAGAGATCAAGCAATATATGGAGACAATTGAAAACAGTAACAAAATGACCCAACTTCTGTGGGATGTGGTGAAGGCATTTCTAAGAGAAAATTTTATTACAATCCAGGATGATTTAAAGAAGGAATAACAATCCCAAATAAACAGTATAAATCCAGTCATTGAAACTGGAAAAAGAAGAACAAATGAGGCCCAAACTTAGTAGAAGCATTGCTATAATAAAGATCAGAGAATAAATAAATAAAATAGAGAAGAATGAAGCAATAGAAATAATTATGAAACCAAGAGCTGGTTCTTTGAGAAAATAAACAAAATAGATAAACCCCTAAATAGACTTATCAACTAAAAAAAATGCCACTGAAATACAAAGAATTATTAGAGCTATGAAAAAGTATGTGCTAGCAAACAACCCTCCAAGACTGACCCAGGAAAAAAACAGAAAATCTAACAGATCAATTACTAGCAAAGAAATTGAATCAGTAATATAAACCTACCAAAGAACAAAACCCCAGAACAGATGGCTTCATGGCTAAATTTTATCAGACATTTAGGGAAGACATACTATCCATTCTCCTTAAACCTTTCCAAAAAATCGAAGAGGAGGGAATACTTCTGAACTCATTCTCTAAAGCCAGCATCACTCAAATACCAAAACCAGGTAAAGACATGACAAAAAAATAAAACTGCAGACCAATATCCATGATAAACATAGATGTAAAAATACTCAACAAAATATAAGCAAACTGAATGACATGATATTGCACATAAAATAGCCTAAAGAATCCACTCCAAAACTACAAGAACTAATATCTGAATTAAGCAAAGCTGCAGAAATACAAAATTAATACACAGAAATGTGTTTCATTTCTATACACTAATGATGAACTAGCAGAAAGAAAAATCATGAAAACAATTCCACTCAAAATTGCATTAAAAATAGTAAAATACCTGGAAATAAAACTAATGAAGGAAGTGAAAGACCTGTACTCTGAAAACTACAGGACACTCATGAGAGAAATTAAGGAGTACTCTAATAAATGGAAATGCATCCTATGCTCTTGGGTAGGAAGAAATAATATTGTTAAAACGGCAACGCTGCCTAAAGCAATATATAGATTTAATGCAATCCCTATCAAAATACTGACAGAATTCAACAAACAGGAACAAATACTTCTAAAATTCATATGGAACCACAAAAGACCCTGAATAGTCAAGGTAGTCCTGAGAAGGAAGAATAAAGCATGGGGATTACATTCCCCAACTTCAAGCTCTACTACAAAGGCACAATAATCAAGACAATTCGGTATTGGCACAAGAACAGACCCGTAGTCCAATGGAACAGACTAGAGTCCAGATATTAATCCAAACATATAAGGTCAATTAATATGCAATAAAAGAGCCATGGACATACAATGGGGAAATGTCAGCCTCTTCAACAAATGGTGTTCACAAAACTGGACAGCTACATATAAGGGAATGAAACAGGATTACTGTCTAACTCTGTAAATGAAAGTAAACTCAGAAAGGATCAAAGACCTGAATGAAAGTCATGACACCATAAAACTCTTAGAGAAAAAGATAGGCAAAACCCTTGAATATAAACATGAGCAGCTTTTTCATGAATATATGTCCTCGGGTAAAGGAAACAAAAGCAAAATGGAAAAAGTGGGACTATAACAAACTAAAAGGCTTCAGTACCACAAAGGACACCATCAGTAGAACAAAAAGGCATCCTACAGTATGGGAGAGTATATGCACAAATGATATATCTGATAAGGGATTGACACCCAAAATATATAATGAGTTCACATGCCTCAACACAACCTAAAAGCAAATAACCCGATTAAAAAATGGGCAGAGGATCTGAACAGATACTTCTTTTAGGAAGAAATTCAGACAGCCAAGAGGCACATGAAAAGATGCTCCACATCACTAATCATCAGAGAAATATAAGTTAAATCCACAATGAGATATCACCTCACACCTGTTAGGATGGCAAACAACAACAAATTCTGGTGAGGAATTCGAAAAGTGGAAACCCTCCTACACTGCTGGTGGTAATGTAAATTAGTTCAAGCATTGTGGAAAGAATTATGGAGGTTCCTCAAAAATTTGAAAATTGAAATACCATTTCACCCAGGAATCCCACTCCTAGGAATTTACGCTAAGAAAACAGGATCACAGATTCAAAAAGACATATGCATCCCTATGTTTATTGCAGTACTATTTACAATAGCCGAGAAATGGAAGCAACCTAAGTGTCCATCAGTAGATGAGTAGACAAAGAAGATGGGGGACATATACACAATGGAATATTATTCAGCAATAAGAAGAAAACAAATCTTACCATTTTCAACAACATGGATGGAGCTAGATTGTATTATGCTCAGTGAAATAAGCCAGCATAGAAAGACAAGTACTAAGTGATTTCACTCATCTGTGGAGTATAACTACAAAGCAAATACTGAAGGAACAAAGCAGCAGGAGACTCACAGAACTCAAGAATGGACTAACAGTTACCAAAGGGAAAGGGCCTTTGGAGGGTGGGCGGGAAAGGAAGAATAAGGGGATTAAGAGGCATTATGATTAGCACACATTATGTACATGGGGCATGGGGAAGGAAGTATAGTACAGAGAAGACAAGTACTCTCTAGCATCTTACTACGCCAATGGACAGTGACTGTAGTGGTGGGGTATGTGGTGGAGACATGACTATGGGGGAAATGCAGTAGCCACAATGTCATTCATGTGATTGTATATCAATTATCACTTAATAAAAAAAGACTATTATATAAAAAACATCCAAGGAAGCCAGGCTCTGTCTTTCTTTGAAATTTGGTACATCTAATCTTGCATTCATCACTCATTTTAGAAAATGTTCAATAACCATGGAAATACTATTGCTCATAATATTCATTCCTGGAGGCAATCCAAGATGCAGGATATAAAGGACCAGAACCCGTCCTCCTGCTACATAAATATACACCAAATATTCTCCTACACACAGAGAAAATCGTCCTTAGGAAGAAATGAGACCTGAGCAGACTCCTGAGCAGAAAGTGTGGGATAAATGAACAAATGGAGACATTACAAAGGGAGACCCATCTCCAATTCAGCCCTTCAGGAAGGAAACATATCACTGAGGGACTAGAGCACATATTGGCCTGCTCTGGGTCAGATAAAACACAAAGTTTAGAGGGTTTAACACATTCTTAGTGAAGGTGACAGATTTTTCACTACAGGGCCTGCCAAATGTTGGGGGAATTGCTAGAATGCTCTTCAGGACCAGAGCCTCTGGTGAGTGCCAATGTTCATGTCTTCCCACACACATCATTATTCTGTCTCCAACCTTCACATCCCATTTTCTCTTAAACCTCCACTGACCAGGCAGTGTTCCCAACACTGCACCATCATCAAGGTGTATCAGTACACCTCTTATCAAGGCAGTTAATGACCTTCAAATTGTAAATTCTAGTAGTTGATTTTCAGTCCACATCTTGCCTGGTCAATCACCATTAGAATATCAGCATGCCAGTTACTCCTATCACATTGAAATAGCTTCTGAAATTGTCTCCCAGAACAACACACATTCCTGATTTGTCATATCTTGAAACCTTCAGAGCACCTCCCTTAAATGATTGTAACTCAGGAATAGACAAATGATGAAATAAAGGTGGAAAGGCATTGGAAAACTCATCTCACAGTATAAGATCAGCAAAGCCCAATAAGTACGTGACAGTAAAACCCAAAAAATTATAATTACATAATTAAAAATAAGATTTACAATGCTAAATTTGGCAAAGATGTGCTGCAACAAGAACTCTTATTTCCTTTTGGTGGTGTTATGAGAAGATGCAACAATGTCTCTTTAAATGGATGGCAATTACTTATGAAATAAACACATACAGAACAATTCTACTCCTACAAATTGACCAAGGGAAATGAGCCCATTTGAATAAATGGCTTTTAAATAAATATTCATAAAATATTATTTATAAGAGCCCCAAAATGTAAATATCCCATGTGTCTGTCAATCGAAGAATCAACTAATTCTGGTACATTCCCAGTGTCTTACTAACAGCCCCATTAAAAAAGTGAAACAAAAAGCAAACTCTACTGACATTGGCAACAAATAGGTGAGTATCAAAATGTTTTTTGGACTAAAAAAATCATATGGTGAAGCACACATATATGAAGATCAGACCAAACTATTCTGGAATCCCTAATAGTTCTCGCTTATGAAGGGAAGAAAGACAGGGTGGCTGAGTTAGGGCATCAGAAATATTTTGTGAAACAATTTCCTGATATGGATTTGCACTGATCATGGGTAGTTTTGGAAACCCATCAAATCATAAAGTTCTAATGTACCAATAATAATGGTTAATACAAAATGGGTCATATACCAAAATGTAAAACACACCATAAATCTCCTGGAGAGGGTTTAATGAGACAGAGTAAGGAGATGCTCACCTCTTCCCATAAGCACAGCAAATTCACAGCTTCATATAGAATAATTATCCACTGATAAAGACCTGAGAACTATATGAAAAAAAATAATCTCCACAGCAAAAGACAAAATGTTTTACCAAGGTTAGGAGAGGCACAAAGTCTTTCAGGGAACCCCACCCAGATGTACTGACCCTGCACATAAGAAGGATCCCAAAATGTGGCATTTTCACTTGAAGGTATCATGTTCCAAATCAGAAATCCTGACTCTAGGTTTAGCAACAGTAGGACAAGCTGCTCATATGTCTGGTTTTACAAATAAATAGGCATTGGAGGAAATTCAAGATGGCAGCATGAGAATTGAGAGAACACTTGCCAAAACCAAAGATAGTGTGAAAATATAGTTAGTACAGCTAACCCTAAAATAGCAACAGGGAAGAATGCTACACCAGACTGCATACAGACCTCACAAACAGAACAGACCTCATGAAACAGGGCACCAGCTCCACTCCCATTTAAAGATGAGGGAATAACTGCTTTACTATTCTTAGAAGTCAGGAACATTTTCTTTCAATAAAAGGCAACGGTATTTAAGGGCATGGCCAGAGGAGGAGCAAATGTAATTTTTGTTGAGTCCTGGAATTTTAAGTGAGAATTTTTGAAATTCTCCCTACTGAAGCTGGAAATTTTCTTATAAAGTAGGATAAAGCTTAAATTATAGGTATAGGATCATGTCATCTGAACCCCGGGTACAGTAAGCATAACCTGGGAAGAACATATTCTGGAAATGTAAACACAAGTGGTATGTGATGCATAATTGATTCTTATTAAAAAAAACAGAACTGGACTAATTTAAAGATGATCTTGTTGAGACAATGTTCTCTTTGTCCTTCCCTTTATTCACCAATATTTAGGGCCAACAGCTGCACACTTACATAATCACGATTTCCATCAGTTAGAATGGCAGGACCTACTGAGATAAAGTTGTTAGGACCACTCAAATGGCCTGGTTCTAGTTTTCTATACTTTAAAATTCATGTTGGATTAAAATTAAACTTATCTTTTATAGTTTTCTAAACTACATCTATTGTCCCCAGCCTGCCAAGATCTCCCTATGCTGTGTGTCTCTTCAGAGGACAGGGACATTTAGAAGTCAGTGGAACCCCTTTTGTGTCCCATCTCTGCCATTTACTGAATTGTCCTTTTATATTGGAGGTGGAGGAGGTTAAGCAGTCAACTGCTCTGTTTCTTACTATCCTCAGTTGTGAAATGACAGTAGTATTGCTACCTTACTCTCTTGTTCACTGTGTGGACTAAAATTGTTAAGAAATAACAACTTGAACATCTTCAACAATTCATTAGTGATCATGACTATCACCATTTCCAAAATCATTTTATTAGTAAAGTGCTTCAGAGACGTCTAAATATATATTAATTAACTTGATGCCTGAAATGGTTGTATGTCGAATTGATGCCTTAGGCACAGGGGGTTTAAGTAACTTGAAAAATGTCTATAACTAGTAAGGACAACAATAAGGGATACAGACAAAAAATGTGTGTAGCCTTGTTTTTAACGCCTACATTTAACTTTGCCTGATGCACAATAAATACTAAATAAATGCCTACTAACAATGTCTAATTATAAATAATAATATATATAATCATAAATACTTATTATTTCCACTCTTATTTAGTAGCTTTCACTCTTATTTAGTAGCTGCTTATATACATTGATGTTCATCTCATTCCAAACATTGTATAAACTATATGCCTATTCCTCTTAATAAACTTCCATGGGACTAGACATATAATGTCTTGCTGTCATCAGACTGAGTCACCTATAATATTAAACAGATACCACAAGGTAACCCACCCCTGCGTGGCAGACTCAGACAGAAAACCAGAATTTTTCTGATCGCTGATCTCTTCTTTCTCCTGTATTACATGAATCTCACAGTCCTTATTATATACACATAAAGAATCCCCCTTTATTCCCAAAATGACCTGACTAAAATTCAGAAATGGATTAAATTGCTTTAATACCTTCCGCATGAATCAGAAATGTTCCAAGAAAATATTTGACAAATGCAGAAAATTGGGCATTTTTTTCTGCTGTGACTTTACAATAAGAACTAACATTTACCTTTCTTCAAACATTCACATCACAGGAATCCTTTCCAAGTGTTAGAATACTTTGACTCATCAATGTTAAATCAGTTTTAACTGTGGTAAAATAGAGGAAAACATAAATTTTCCACCTTAACCATTGTTAAGTGTACAGTCAAGTGGTGGTAATTGCCTTCATATAGTTGGGCAATCATATCCACATGCATCTCCAGAACTGTCCCTTTCTACAAAACTGAAATTGTATTCATTAAATAACTCCAAGTTCCTTCATCCTCTCAGTCCTTCCCATCACTGTTAGTCTCTGTCTATATGAATTTATTCCAGGAACCCCATAAAATGAGACATTTTGTGACTGTATTATTTTATAGTGGTGACCATACTGTACTCAAGACTAACTCATGTTTAAAGATAATAAATAAAAGCAAGAAACAATGTTAAATAACTATGCACATAATGAGAATGTCTAAATAAGTTTCCAGGAACAGCTTGATTTTTCCTGCTCCTTGGAACTGTTCTATAGTAACAAGCTGGAGTTTCCTGTAACAGAATAGAGAAATTTGGAGCATTTCTTCCTAAATCGCTGTTAGGTGTGGCACATTAGTAAGCTGATACAGCCATAATGCTGATGACCCCACCGGACTGGACAAATCCTAAATGCTCACCTCATTCATCCATCCCAGCCACTTTCAAACATTTGTGTGTCCATCACCATTATAGAAAACCAGTGCATCACTGCATCTTGGAATCACTAAAGTTAATTCCGCTGCTAGAATTATAACCTCAATATCTTAGAATTTTCATGAAATTATTCCAGTTTATTTTATTTTCCAATTTTTACATTAATTGGCAAATAATAGATGTATATTTAATGTGTAAAACTTCCATAGAGATATACATATGCATACATATATACTTACACAAAGATAGTAAAATAATTACCACAGGTAAGATAAATAAATATTCTTTAGCACTTGTAGGTACCATTTTCCTTTATTCCTATGATTTTGATTACAGAAAAGAGTTCAGTCTTGTGAACATGTCACTGCATGAAGTAATCAACCAAACAAGTGTCACTGAGTTCCTCCTCCTGGGATTCTCTGAGTACCCCAGGATGCAAACCCTCCATGGCAAACCCTCCCACCTGTTCCTCGTGGCTTACCTGGCAGCCCTATTAGGAAATGGCCTCATCATCATTCTCATCACTTGGGATCGTCAGCTTCACACACCCATGTACTTCTTCCTGAAGAACCTGTCACTCATAGATCTCTGCTACATCTCTGTGACTGTTCCTAAATTTTTTTCTCAACACTCTAATGAAGAGGAACAAAATATAATTCCTTGCATGTGTTCTACAGGTGTTTTTATTTGCTTTGTTGCTACATCCTCAAAATGATGTCCTATGACCGCTATGTGGCTGTCTGCCGTCAAGTGCACTATGAGAACATCATGACCATGGGGGCCTGTGGAAGGATGGTGGTGGTGACATACATCAGTGCCCCAGATCTATGGAGCCATGCACACACCAGCAACCTTTTCCACAACTTTTAGTTCCAACAAAATCCATCATTTCTTCTGATATCCCTCAGATTATTTTGACCTCAGAATCCAAAATGAATATCAATGAAGCATCAGTGACTGCATTTGGTGAAAGTATCTCACTGGTTTGTTTCATATTTATTTTATTTTCCTATGTGCAAATCTTCTCTGCTGTCTCAAGGATCTCCTCCCTGGAGGGCAGGTCCAAAGCCCTCTCCACCTGCCTCCCTCATCTGGTTGTTGTGACTGTGTTTCTTTCAACATGTGCCGTGGCCTATCTGAAGCCAGCCTCTGAGGTGAGGTCAGACCTGGATATCACTCTGTCTGTGTTTTATGCAGTGGTGCCTCCATCATTGAATCCCATCATTTATAGCCTTAGAAACAGGGACATAAAAGTAACTGTAGGAAAATTTCTTGGAATTGTATGATTTAAGTCAAATTAAATGTATTTGATTATTTTAGAGAGAGGTCCCTTCTCAGTTCCAAGATATATCATTTTCAAATTTTACCATTAAAATAATAGGGATGTATCTTAACATTAATGTAGTATTGTACCCACAGGGAAGCAGGGATAGAAATGACATTGAAGAATGTTCTTCAAACACATGGAAATAACAGAGTTATCAGTGGAACACATCTATTATGGTGTGTTTGGGGTAGTGACTAAATAATCTATTTAGCTATATTAATACAGACATTCAAACTAATCTAGAATTCCTACT
This sequence comes from Manis javanica, assembly GCF_040802235.1. Classification (NCBI taxonomy): domain Eukaryota; kingdom Metazoa; phylum Chordata; class Mammalia; order Pholidota; family Manidae; genus Manis; species Manis javanica. The sequence goes on along the minus strand of NC_133169.1, from coordinate 63,805,446 downwards.
TAAAAAGCCAACATAAGAAGATATTAATAATATCACTTTTATTTAGTAAAATAGTTTTGAAAAGTATTGCATCAGTGGTTTTCTTTATAAACAAAACCCACTATAATTAGTAAATCCAGGTCCTCCACAGGCCAGAATGATTCCACAATTTAGGAAATAATATTGTCCTATATATTTTCTAGATTTTGGGGTGATCTTACTGCTGTATTATTTCATGACCAATAAAGCAAGTCCATCTGTTCTCAGAATCTCAGATGCCCAGATGGGACCAAATATGACCCTGGCCCTTGGCACCCAGACCGCAATATTTAGAGATTCCAATTTTTTTTTCATCATGTACTAATGAAGTTCTTCTACCCATCCCAGGATCATAAGAAATGACAGGGGTGCGAGGGTATGGGGAAGTCTCCTTTCCACTAGCATTTTAATTTCCTTTTCTAATGGAAGCATCACTTATGATATACAATGCTATATTAGTTTCAATGCACAACACAATGGTTCTACAGTTACCCATATTATTAAATTGTCTTCCTCCTGAGAACAGCTTTCCCCTCAAGGAGGATCCAACATGTGATGATAAGGCTGCAGGCCACTGTGTGCTGTGCTCACTCACTGCTCCACATTCTGTTGATACTGTACATTCTGATCTGCATCACATGCTGCTGCTTCTGTGATTCCCTCTGCTCTTCATTATGATTTGTTTGTACCAAAAGCCTCCATTGCAATTAGCTGTGAACATGTAGTTATGTTCTGGACAATGACAGAGGTGAAGTGACATGAAATTAAGGTACATGTCCTCATGGTCAGGACCCCCCTCCTCCTTCCCCCTGTGGTGCTCATAGGAATACAGCTGTGGGGTGCAGGCATTTGGGAGCATGTTATAGACATCCACTTACACAGGACACAGCCATCCCACAGGATTCCAAGAGATGCCTACCTACATTTACCAAAAGACATATCCAGTAATTTCTGCGGCACAGACTAGAAACTAACACAATGCTGAAACCCAGTTAAACAGTTATGCTATGATTTACTGATGTGACATTTGGTAAAACAATATTGAATCAAACAATCAGAATCCTAATAAAAAGATTTATAAAAACAAACCTCATAGGATGATTCCATTAATAAGAGACATAAAGTCATGTGTATTAACAGTTTGAAGTCATTCAGTTGTTTCACCATGAAGGGTCAATGACTGAAAATGGACAAAAATTATACTTTTGAAATTGTACCATAAATAATCCACTCCAAAACTATGAGAATGTCTGAATTCAGAAAAGTTGCAAGATACAAAACTAATACGAAGAAATCTGTTGCATTCCTATACACTAATAATGAACTAGCAGAAAGAGAATCATGAAAACAATTTTATTCACAATTGCATCAAAAAGAATAAAATACCTAGGAATAAACATAACCAAGTAAGTGAAAGACCTATACCCAGAAAACTACAAGACACTCTTGAGAGAACTTAAAGAGGACACTAATAAATGGAAATTCATTCCATACTCTTGTGTAGGAAGAATTAATATTGTGAAAATGGCCGGCCAGCCTAAAACAATCTACAGATTAATGGCAATCACTATCAAAATAATGACAGCATTCTTCAACAAACTGGAACAAATAGTTCTAAAATTCATATGGAACCACAAAAGACCCTAAATAGCCAAGACAATCCTGAAAAGGAAGAATAAAGCAGGGGAATTATGCTCCTCAACTTCAAGCTCCAATACAAAGCCACAGTAATCAAGACAATTTGGTACTGGCACAAGAACAGACCCATAGACCAATGGAAGGGACTAGAGAGTCCGGATATTAACCCCAACATATATGGACAGTTAATATATGATAAAGGAGTCATGGACATACAATTGGGAAATGACAGCCTCTTCAGTAACTGGTGGCAAAACTGAACAGCTTCATGCAAAAGAATGAAACTGAATTACTGTATAACTCCATACACAAAAGTAAGTTTGAAATGGATCAAAGACCTGAATGTAAGTCATGAAACCATAAAACTCCTGGAAGAAAACATAGGCAAAAATCTCTTGTATATAAACATAAGCAACTTTTTCATGAACAAATCTCCCCAGGCAAGGGAAACAGAAGCAAAAATCAATAAGTGGTATTATATCAAACTAATGCAGCAAAGGACACATCAGAAGAACAAAAAGGCATCCTACTGTATGGGAGAATGCATTCATAAATTACATATCCATTAAGGGGTTGACATCTAAAATACATATAGAATTCACATGCCTAAACAAACAAAAAGCAAATAACCTGATTAATAATGGGCAGAGGATCTGAACAGATACTTCTCCAAAGAAAAAATTCAGATGGCCAACAGGCACATGAAAAGATGCTCCACATCACTAGTCATCAGAAAAATGCAAGTTAAAACCACAATGAGATATCACCTCACACCAATTAGGATGGCCATCATCCAAAAGACAAACAACAACAAATGCTGGCTAAGATGTGGGGAAAGGGGAACCCTCCTACACTACTGATGGGAATGTAAACTAGTTCAACCATTGTGGAAAGCAGTATGGAGGTTCCTCCAAAAACTAAAAATAGAAATACTATTTGACCCAGGAATTCTACTTTTCGGAATTTAACCTAAGACTACAATATTCCAGATTCAAAAAGACATATGCACCCCTATTTTTATCGCAGCACTATTTACAATAGCCAGGAAATGGAAGCAGCCTAAGTGTCCATCAGTAGATGAAAGGATAAAGAAGATGTGGTGCATATACACAATGGAATATTATTCAGCCATAAGAAGAAAACAAATCCTACCATTTGCAACAACATGGATGGAGCTAGAGGGTATTATGCCCAGTGAAATAAGCCAGGCAGAAAAAGACAAGTACCAAATGATGTAACTCATCTGTGGAGTATAACAACAAAGTGAAAACTGAATGAACAAAACAGCAGCAGACTCATAGAACCCAAGAATGGACTAACAGTTACCAAAGGGAAAGGGAATGGGGAGGTTGGGTAGGAAGGGAGGGATGAGGGTATTAAGGGGCATTATGATTAGTACACACAATGTAGGGGCGGCATGGGGAAGTCAGTATAGCACAGAGAAGACAAGTAGCAAATCTATACCATCTTATTATGATAGACAGTGACTGTAATGGTGTATGTGTTGGGGACTTGATAATTAGGGGAATGTAGTAACCACAATGTGGCTAATGTGATTGTATATCAATGATACCATAAAAAAATTTACCCTAAAAACTACAACCCACTGTGGAAAGAAATTAAAGATATATATAAACAAAAAAAATATTGTAGTAATTTTGAATCTTAAGTTGTGTTTGTCACAATACCATCATAAGTTTATTAAAAAAGACCATGTTGTATGTGTTGTATGATTTATTTTGTTAATTACTCATATTGTTACATTTTGATATAAAACAAAAACCTACATGTTATCCATAAATCAAGAGATAAAATAAAATATCAATAGTAATGAACATTACCCTGAAGTTAGATATAATACAAATATTCTATAATAAATGTCTCATAAAGATATCTAATTCATAAATAAGGAACAACAGTCAGGTTTTACTTTATATATGAAAATTTTTAAAGGATGTGGAGAAAGGGCAACCCTCCTACTGTGTTGGTGGAAATGTAAACTGGTGCAGCCACTGTGGAAAGCAGTACAGACGTTCATCAAATTCTAAAGTAGAAAGACCACATGGTTCTCTTGTAGGAATTTACCCAAGAAAAAAAATCTCTTATTTGAAAAGCTATAGGCACCCCTATGTTTATTGCTGCATTATTTACAAGAGTTGTTCATCAATAAGTGAATCAATAGAGCACTCGCAATCACATTTGGTCTGGTGCCCCATGCACACCCAAGTAAACTCTTGAAAATTAAAAAAATAATAGATGAATGGATGAGGTGGAAGTGGGACATATATAATGTAAAAGTATACAGCCATAAAAAAGAAAAAAATGTTGCCATTTGCAACATGGATAGATCTATACAGCATTATGCACAGTGAAAAAAGTCATTAAGCAAAAGACAAATGCTTTCTGATTTCACTTATAAGAGGAAACTAAATATAAAACAAAACAATATCAATGGAACTGCAAAACTTATAGACACTGAGAAGGGACTGGAGTTTACAATGGAGAATGGATTGGGACAGGTGGGTGAAACTTGTGTAGTGGATAAATAGGAACAAAATATCAACAATAATATCAATTAATCACAGGGATGAAAGTAAAGTATAGTGAATATAGTCAATAATCCTGTAACAAGTTCAAATGTTGACAGATAGTAACTACACTATTTCGGATGAGCACCTCATAATCTAGACAGTGGTTCAATCACTAATGTATACTTGAAAACAATATAATATTGTATGTCAACTATACACCTCAATAAAAATGAATTAATAAACACTCCTCAGTAAAAAAATTATAAAATATGTTTAATCCTTGGTGAAAGTAATAAATAGGCAAGTTATTACTACTGTAAAGTTTCAAAGATAGCTTCTACTCTGTAGTAAATACATTTTGTTCTTCTTCATCTATCGTTAATATAAGGGTATCTTTACTTCATGAAATTCTGTTGATACATTTTTATGGGATAATATATAAAGAAGACATCATTAGAAATGTTACGCCAAAAATATAATGTATTGGAAAAATAAAACACTGTTTCAAAACACACCTTTAAGAAAATTGCCTAGGAATATATGTCCTTTCTGACAAAATTCATAAATCTGGAGGATATTATATTAAGTGAAATAAGCTAGACACTGAAATCCAAACATGGTATGGTCTCACTTTTATATGGAAACTAAAATAATTAAACTCATAGAAGTGGGTAAAATGGAGGTAACTAGGGGAAACTGGGAAGGTGATGGCCAAAGGGTGCAAACCCTTAGTTACGCAAGATGAATCTTTCTGTAGATTAACCATACAGCACAGTGGCTAGACCTAAAAACACCTTATTACATACTGAAGTTTGCTCAGGGTGAGTGAGGAAACCTCCAGATGCGATAGATGGGTCTGCGGTCTCATGGTGATGAAGGTTTCATGGGTTATTCTGATCTCCAAGGTCATCGAGTTGTATATATCAAACATTATGTCCATCATACCTCAGTAAAGTGATTTCTTAAAATTTGGTAAAACAAACTATTAGAGTTAATATAATTCCAATTACAGAATTTATTACATTATGAAAAGAAATTACCATTAGGAAATGATGTTTAAAGATAATTTACATGACCAAAAATAAACCCTTAGAAATTCTCTACTGAAAATTCACAGTTCTTTACCCAGAATCTGTACTGCAAAAATTAAACACCTACTTAACTGAAGCATATACTTTTTCCTGGACTGAAAACTTGAATTCAAGCATAGTCATTCAAGAAGATTTAATGTTTATCCTAAAGTTTACACTGAAAGTGAAAAGGAGAAGCATAAGGAAATCTTAAACTCAAAGGGTTGAGATTACTTAAAGATGCTGAATAATAAGAAAAGCTGGCATACTTATATAATCCATTATCAAGACTTCTTAGACACATAAGTAATTACTGGATCAGTGAGACACACATAGATCAGATGAAAGAACAGAATTCAAAAATTGACCCACTCAGATACAGACAGTAGGTATATAACAAATGTGCTACTACAGAGACATGGGGGAATAGACCATCCTCTTAATAAATAATGTGAATCAATCTGATAATACTATGGAAGTAATTATTCTTGATCTCTATCTCCGGTCATGCTTAAAAGGAAGAAAAATAGTAAAAGAATATACAAATGTAAATAGAAAAACAATAAACCATCTAGAAAATACCAGAAATATATCTTCATGACCTTATGGTTAGAAGTTTTTTGACACTAAAAAAGAACCAGCTGTCATAATATTAGTAATGATAAATTGATATATATTAATTTGATTCATTTTGAAAGACACCACAAAAATACAGAAAAATAAGAAACCACTCAAGGACAACCTACACGGTGCTGCATAAATGGAATTGGACTAAATACTTCCCTGTAGCTCTATGGGCATAACGAACTGACATACATTTGGGTATTTTCTCTAAACATCTCTTTTCCTTCATGACTAGAAGCTTAATGTATTAGAACAACACACACGCATGTATATACACTTAGAGATTTACATAATCAATCCACCAATACTTTAGAATCTTTCAGACCTTGTGAGACCAACCTTCTATTTCTCATGTTTAGAATGTCCAGAACACAAGGAGACAAATATTCATTAAAGTAAACATGTTATATGCATGCAGTTTTTCTACCTGAAACCAATAGCTTAGTATTAAAAAGACAAATTGAATGACCTGTGCATGGATTTTTGATATGTTGTCTCTAGAGCCCCTACAACATCATGCACTTTACAACCTCACATTTATGAATGCTAATCACCCATTATGATGAATAAAAATAAGCTACCTGCATCATTTTGCTGAAGGAAAGCAATTGTACATTCTCCTGATATTTGTAAATTCCACTTCAGCCCCCTAAGTCCACATTATATTTCCCAACGCTCTTCTTGTAAGCCATTGTCCTCAGAATAATGATATTTCATCTCCTTTACTAGTACTGCGTGAACTTGATAAAATATTCAAGTTCCTTGTTTTACAGCATTGTAATTTAAATTGCATATGGCTTGTTTTAATGAAAAATATTTTACTCTTAAGTATCCATTTATGAAAAATGTATTATCTATTCCTAATTCCTGCATATGTATCTTTTTAAAATAATTACATCACCAGTTATCAGGATGTATTAACCTGCAAGATACATGCTGGTAAATAGGCAAAAACATTTAGAAACCCTATATTATCCTTTCCAGAATATCAGCATTTGCAGAATATACTTACTAAGGATTTACCAAGTGTCCTTAGGATATAACAATATGCAGCCACCAAGAGAAACCAGGCTCCTTCCTTATTTGAAATTTAATACATCTACTGTTGCATTCATCCCACATTTAAGAAAATATTCTTTAGCTATGGAAATATTGCTTTTTACAATATTCATTCCTGGAGACAGTCTAAGACTGCACCATATAAAGAGGCAGAAACCAACCTCTTGCTACACACACATACACCAAATTTACTCCTACACACAGAGCAAATCATCCTTAGGAAGAAATGATGCCTGAGCAGACACCTTCTATAAAATGTGGGATAAATGAAGAAATAAAAGACTCCAAATCAGACCTTCAGTATGGAGGCATATCACTGAGGGACTGTAATACAGACCAGCCTGCCCTGGGTCAGAAAAAACTCAGTTTAGAGGGTTTAAAAGGCTGACCCACTATTAGTGAAGGTAATAGGTTTTTCACTTGTAGCACTGGCCAAATGGTGGGGGAGTCTCTAGAACTCTCTTCCAGACTAGAGGCTCTGGTGAGTGCTAATGTTTATATCACCCCACACTCATTATTGGTTCTGTCTCCAATGCTCCCCTGGCATTTTCTCCTAAACCCACTCTGACCAGTCAATGTCCCTAATACTTCACCATATGCCTCTCATCAAGGCAGTTAATGACCTTCAAATTGTAAATTCTAGTAGTTGATTTTCAGTCAACATCTTACCTGGTCAATCACCATAAGTATATCAGCATGCCAGTTACTCCTATCACATTGAAATAGCTTCTGAAATTGTCTCCCAGAATAACACACATTCCTGATTTTCATATCTGGAACCCTTCAGAGCACCTGCCCTTTAATGTTTGCAATTCAGGAATGGACAAATGACCAAATAAATGTGGAAAAGGATTGGAAAACTCATCTCACAATATATATGAGCAAAGTCCAATAAGCACATGACAATAACCCCCCCAAAACTATAATTATACTATCAAAAATAAGAATAAAAATGTTGAATTTGGCAAGGATGTGCTACAACAAGAGCTCTCATTTCCCTTTGGTGGCATTGTGAGAAGATGCAACAATATCTCTTTAAATTAATAGCTGATACTTAACAAATAAACATACATGCAGAACAATACCCTAGGTATTGACCAATGCAAATAACCCCATTTAAATATAAGGCTTCTAAAAGAATATTCATAAAATACTGCTTGTAATAGCCCCAAACTGTAACTTCCCCTGTATCTGTCAGAAGAATAATCAACAAATTCTTGTACATTCCCTCAGTGTCTTACTACCTAGGCACATTTAAAAAAAAGAAAACTCTATAGATGTCAGAAACAAACATGAAAATGTTATTTGGACTGGAAAAATCATATAGTAAACTCCACATATATGAAGATCTGGCCAGACTATTCTGGAAAAGAATCCCTAATAGTTGTTGCTTATGAAGGGAAGACATAGAGGGTGGCTGAGTTAGAGCATCAGGAATGTTTTGTAAAACAATTCCCTGATAACAGATTGGCACTGAACATGCGTATGTATTTTTGAAAACCCATCAAATGATAAACTTCTAATGTACCAATAATAAAGGTAATACAAAATGGTCATATGCCAAAATGTAAACCACAAACTGTAAATCTGGAGAGTGTTTCAAGATGACAGTATAGGAAGTCCTTAAATTTGCCTCTTCCCATGAACATAGTAAATTCACAGCTTCAAATGAAATAATTAACCACCGATAAAGACCTCAGAACTATATGAACCTCACTTCCACAGAAAAGTGAGAAGAGATACATCAAGGTTAGGAAAGGCACAGATAAAGGCTTTCATGGAACCCCACCCAGATGCACTGACCCTGCACACAAGAGGGATCCTCAAATATGGCACTTTCACTTGAAGGGTTTGTGTTCCACATCAGACATGCTGACCCAGGGTTGGCACAAGAAAGACAAGCCCCTCATATGTCTGGTTTGAAAATCAACGTGGATTGAGACCAGGAAAATCATAGAACTATAGGGAACAAAGATTCTACCCTTGAAGGACTTGTGAGCAGACCCTTCCACCCTGAGCTGCACTGCAAAAGCAGCAGAGTGAAAATTGTTGAGACAAAATGCAAGGGAGACCCACTTACTCATTTTGAAGGCACTTCCAGAGAGGCAGGAAACTGCAGGGTCTTCATCCAGGGATGGAAGCTCTGGTAAACCGCACATACTCACTGTCATCCTACCACTCCATGGATGGAGCTGACAGCCACCAATTTTGCTACCTTTCCTCTGTCTACTAACACCAGGGGTGCTCTTTCCACCACCAGATAGAACTGGGCTGGGTAAGTATCCTGCCCATCACATGTGAGCAGCCTCTGAGTGTCACATGGGTGCCCCACATCCCATCCATCCATGCAGAGACAGAGCCACATGAATGATGGAGGAGTGACACAAACTCTGTCCTCCAGGCTCAATAATGAAGATGCATGACCCATGAAACAAATGTTGGACAAGGTAAACACCATTAAAATTAAAATCTTCATCTCTGTGAGGGATAGTGTGAGCAACCTGGGATAGTAAGCCACTGCCTGGGGGAAAAAATGCAAAAAAACATCTGCTTGAAGACCATACCTGAAAATATACTTAAAACTACACAAAGAAAACTATCTCGTTAAAAATTGTGCCAAAAACCTGATCAATCACCTTACTAAAAATCATATAAACTTAAATAAGCATATAAATAAATGCTCTGTATTATCTGTCATCACAGAAATGCAAATTAAAACAATGAGACACCCCTGCACACAGATTACAAAGGCCCAAATCCAGAAAACTGACAACACCAAAAGCTGTCAAGGATGATGAGCAACAGGAACTGTCACACAACACTGGTGGGAATACACAATGGGAGAATCATATTGGAAGGGTGTTCCTTATAAAACTAAAGGCACACTTACCATATGATCCAGCAACTGCACTCAGTATTGTCTGAAGGGACATAAAAATTGTCCACAGAAAAATCTGGACAAGGATACTAGCACCATCTTTATTCTTAATTCCCCAAATTGAAAGCAACCATGATATTCTTCATTAAGTGAAGGGACAGATAAACTCTACAACATCCAACAACAGAAATCTGCTATCACTAAAAATAAATGAATGACTCCATTTCTCTCTAGTAGAAGTCGACCCTTCAATGCTGGGAGTGCCATCTATTGAATGTCCTGGATAGAAATAAAAACAGAGAGCCAAACAAAGTGATCAGAGAGGAACATGTTCCAAACAAAACACAGATAAAACATCAGAAAATAAATAAAACATCAGTGAAATGGAGATGAGTGATTTACCTGAACAAAGGTTTGTATAATAATTGTGATAAAATGCTCACACAACTCGAAGAAGAATGGATAAACAGACTTAAGACTTCCACAATGTGATGGATAATATAAGAAAGCACCGAGGAAACATCACAGATATGAAGAATACAATAACTACACTGAACGATACACTAGAGGGGGTCAACAAAAAAGTAGATGAAAGGATCAGGGAAACTGAAGATAGTGTAGGAGAACTCAGCCAAGGAGAGCATCAAGGGAAAATAATGAAAAAGTGAACATAGGTTGAAGGACTTAGGGGACAAAACAAGTGGACAAACATTTTCATGCCTGGGGTCTCAGAAAAAGAAGAGAGAGAAAAAGGATTAGAAAACTTCTTTCAAAAAAGTGGATGAAAATTTCCCTAACCTGGGGAAGGAAACATATTTTGTTATCAGGGAAGGCTAGTGAATTCTAAACAAAATAAACCCACAGACATACAAGGAAGTACATTAAATTAAATTGTCAGTAGTTCTAAACAGAAAGGAGATGTTTTTACCAGAAATGTTGCAGGCTGGAGGAGAGTGTCACGATATATCCAAATTAGAGAAAGCATTAAAATCTTCAGACCTAGAATAATCTACCTGGCAAAGTGATCCTTAAGAATTGAAGATTACATAAAGATTTAACAAAACAAGTTAAAGGTACAGGAATTTGCAGGTGATCCAAGAGCTTGGTGTAGGAAGACCATAAACCACTGCTTTCTGTGGACCCACCAATCCTGCACACACATATAGAGCTATTCCTCCAGAAGAATAGCTGATGGCTGATTGGCAGTTTCTGTGCAACCAAATAAAGGAACCACAGAGAGGAGGATAGGAGAGACAGAGCCCCAGTAATGATGGTAAGCTCACTCTGTCACAGGGACCGGCATTAGAAGTGTATAACAAGGTGCGTGGAAAGACTCACCTGCCCATTACTACAGGATATAAAACAGTAGATTAAAGAGAAACTAGCATGTGACAAATGGTTGAGGAACTTCTGAAACTATCTCCAGTGTCAGATGCCAATAAGAACCATTCTTTACATTCTCCATCCTTCTGAATACTGTTGGCAGGAGAAGGTGCTGTAGCTGTCCTGCTAGCGCCATGCTAGCATGCTCCTTGCCCCTGGCCCTCAGCAACTCCAGCTGTCCCTCAAAGCTGGCCAGAGTACAACATGCCCTGAGTCCTTCTATATATGCCGACCCTGGCCCCAGACCTTCCAACAGGGGGGGATATGGCACATTCCAGAAACACAAAAGCCTAAAAAAGGCCCTGCTGTTCCAACATATCACCCCCATTGTGACACTTTCTGAGATCCCACACATTGGATAGATTCAGCAACAGCCATTCCACCCTGGTGGCCCTGGCATGGAGCCTCCTGGGATTCCCAATTCCACTACTTCTCCAGCTACATTGGTCTTCAAAAGCAGACTGGAGCAGGATACCAAGAATGCCCTGCACAGAGCACACCAACTCCAACTCCAGGTGAATCATCAGCGTTACCCAAGAAAGGTGAAATCTCAATAGATAAAGAAAACATGTTTGACAAAATCAAGATGAATTCATGAAAAAAACACTCAATAAAGTGTGTGTTGAAAATACTTAGGTATCGAAGGGGCTTACCATATTATTTGTCAACGTCATAAGCTTTTTTCTGATTGTGTGATGAGAATTATGTACCCATTCTTCTGTATATCTTAGATAAATTCTCTTATTGGATACACTATTTGCAAATATTTTATAAATATCTGTGGCTTGTTTGGTGATGTGTTGTTTGTTTCTTCTTTTGGCATCAAGGGAAAACTTCTTTTGACAACACGAAATTGAGGAGTATTTCAGTAAATAACAAATTATGTATTACACCAAATAGCAAAGGTTTAAATAATAACAAAACATGAAGCAAATGGTTGAAATTCTTAATTCCCTTAATTATTTAAGGAATTTATGATTAACTTTATAAAATATTATGAAGTATGAAGAGGGAAGAGACTCATAGACGTTATCTTTTAACTGTGACTGTTCAGTTACCAGTTTCTGTGAAAGCCAAGTCAATCCTGGAGGGGACTCCAGATCCCTGAGCTCTAAAAACATGATTCTGCTCTTTACCTGGGGGCCTCAAGGCCCAGAACATTCTCTGATAATCCTGGAATCTGTGAGCTGCACATGGAAAAATGGGAACAAAAGGGCCCCATGGGAGAGGTTGGAACTTGAACGTGAGGTTACCGAGTATTTCCCTGATGATTTCTTTTCTCAGCTCCTGGGCTGCCCCTCAGTGGACAGAGCTGCCAAACAACTAGAGAATTTCCCACAGAAGCGAATCTCTGTTTGACAGAAATAAAGGGGTTCTCTCTAATTCTTTGTCTATGATTTCAGCCTTTTCGTAAATGTTGCATATCTGAAATGTTCATCTCATACTTCTACACACTTCGGGAAGCTACTTCTAGATTTCTAAGCAGTGCATTCCCTTCTCAAAAAAATTTTCTCTCACGTTGAATTTTATATTCTTTATGTGATTCAGGCAGGATTTTAAGTACTTCCTACTGATTATATGTTTGTAATTATTACTCTGGTTTCATCATTTTAAACAAAAAACAGAGAATGGATAAGGATAAGAGTAAGTACATCTATTTCAGCAGGAAGAAATAATAAATCATGAAATTGATAATCCCTACAGAAAATGTCATTTTTTCTAGATTTTGAAATCACTTCTTGTAACCTGCAATAGACCCTAACTTTAAAATATTAAAACCTGTCACTGAAATATAAATAAATATTTTAAAACCCTAGCTAATATAATTGTTAATATAAAAACAAATAAACATACACAATGAAGGCAGAAATTAGCTCGAATGGTTTCTTTAGATATTTCACATCTGAATACTCAGTAAAGAATATGTCTGTGTAAGATGTAGAGACACTGTTAAAGACCTAATATTTAACCTTTACTTACAAAAATTCTTGTTCTAGACAACAACTTTTTTATTGGTATCATTAATATACAATCACATGAGCAACATTGTGGTTACCAGATTTCCCCCATTGTCAAGTCCCCACCACATACCCCAATACAGTCACTGTCCATCAACGTAGTAAGATGCTATAGAAACACTACTTGTCTTCTCTGTGTTATACTGCCTTCCCTGTGCTCCCCGCCCCACATTATGCATGCTAATATTAATGTCCCTTTTTCCCTCTAATCCCTTCCTTCCCACCCACACTCCCCAGTCGCTTTCCCTTTGGCAACTGTTAGTTCGATCTTGGGTTCTGAGTCTGCTGCTGCTTTGTTCCTTCAGTTTTTGCTTTGTTCTTATGCTCCACAGATGAGTGAAATCATTTGGTACTTGTCTTTTCTACCTGGCTTATTTCACTGACATAAACCCTCAAGGCTCCATCCATGTTGTTGCAAATGGTAGGATTTGTTTTCTTCTTATGGCTGAATAATATTCCATTGTATATATGTACAACCTCTTCTTTAGCCATTCATCTATTGATGGACACTTAGGTTGCTTCTATTTCTTGGCTATTATAAATAGTGCTGTGATAAACATAGGGGTGCATATGTCTTTTTGAAACTGGGCTTCTTCATTCTTAGGATTAGTTCCTAGGAGTGGAATTCCTGGGTCAAATGTTATTTGTATTTTTAGTTTGGGGATGAATCTCCATACTGCTTTCCACAATGGTTGAACTATTTTACATTCCCAGCAACAGTGTAGAAGGGATCCCCTTTCTCCACATCCTTGCCAACAATTTTGTTGCTAGTCTTTTCTATGTTGGCCATCCTAACTGGTGTGAGGTGATATCTCATTGTGGTTTTCATTTGCATTTCCCTGATAAGTAGTGATGTGGAGCATCTTTTCATGTGCCTGTTTGTCATCTGAATTTCTTCTTCAGAGAAGTGTCTGTTCATATCCTCTGCCAATTTTTTACTAGGGTTATTTGGTTTTTGGGTGTTGAAGTGTGTGAGTTCTTTATATATTTTGGATGTTAACCCCTTAGACAACAATTTTTTTATAATGGCACATAGAGAAAATTTTGCTTCCAGGTACTGAAAAAAGTGATTTGGTAGATCAGCATCAGGGATTTTAATCTCTTGGAGATTTCCTAGCTTAATGTTGAGCTTCTTTGTTAAGCTTGTCATTTTCCATACAACCAGCATCACAAACAGAATGCTTTTCCCTGAAGCAGACCTGTGGGTTTACTCCCTGGTCTGATTCCCCAGGTCCCTAACTGGCAGCTGCCCCTCCTGGTCTGCTCCCCCCTCCTCCCCTCCTGGGAGTTCTTGGAAGGACTCAGGGGAGTCCCCAGAGCCTCAGAGCTGCAACCATGTGCCTTTTCAGAGAGCCATGAGGTGGTCTTCCCTCAGTGAGAGGATAAGTGAGTTCCTCCTGTTCTGGGTAGGCTGGAGCCCTAATACTATGTCCTTTACAATAGGTTAGAACAAATCTTCCTGGATGAAGTGAATCTATGAAGACTGGAGAGTTAACATCACATGTAAAATAGCCATAATAAGGAAATAGTCTTTTTATAGCAAAGTTTTTCGGAGATTAAAACATGACCAAAATGTAAGTAACCTTTATTTAGCACTTTGGATAGGACAAAATACTACTTGCCTATAGAAAGAATTATTTTTCTAACATATGATCCAATTGAATGGTTAGGCGTGATCTTTTCATCTGATATGTAGATATGTAGACCTGGGTTCAAAACTTATATTTACTCTAAAATCATTATGAATTTTATTGAAAATTTCAATTATTCCTTCTCAGAGACTATTAAAAGAGAAAAATCCCAGAGTTAAGAAAAGATGGTTGTCAGCTAAGTAAAAGCAGACACACATGCACACACATGCAGGCAAGTAGAAGCTCAGTAATAGACACTCAAATAGGAAAGTATAACTAGAAATTGGTATGGATAAAGCCATTTGTCAAAACATATAGAAATACAGTAAGTAGTATTTTTTCCTGTCCAAAATGTTCCCAAATATAGAAAGTTACAGAGTAAAGTTAAAAATCAAAACGCCTCTTTTATATACTTCAAGAACATCTACTTTTGGCACCTTTGCCCTTGTATTCTTAAGATCATCTTCCAATTTCATTTTTGAGCATACATTTTGTCAATCCTTTGTATTTAATTTATGAGATAGATAGTGAACCTTTTAAATTGTTATATATTGAAAACATATTCTGAAAGGTGTGCTTTTATTTACAAATAAATTAACTTAACCCTACATAAAGATCATTCTGTAAGCCAAAAAGGAGAGTCACTCATGAGCTCTTGCCAATCAAAACTAAACAATAATTAGAAACATTTATCAAGATTATAATACAGGAAAAATGTTTCTCTGTGATTATTTATTTTTCTAAGTATCTCTTTAAAATAGCTTTGGAGAGAAATATCTCCCTGTTATAGAATTCTGTTATAAAAGAGTTTATCAGACAAATGTATCCACATCTTAGGGCTTTTCATATGTGTGTTTTAAAGCACCATCGCCATTTCCAGAATATGCTTTATCCTCATGAGAGAATGAGCTGTACTGAGTATTTCAGCTCTGAAATTAGTTTTGTGTGTAGAATTGCAGTGTGGCCACTCAAACCCAGTGGTTTTATGTAGAGGTGCCTCAGTATTTCTTCTGCTACCAAGAGAAGTGTTCCAGGAACCACAAACAGAGCACTGTCTTAGCACTGAGATGCTCTGGGTTAGGGAGCTTCCAACCCCAGGAGACCACATAGCCTGGGATGGCCCGACCTGGGAATGAGCTTGCTCACGATCTTTGACAAATTCTGCATCACTGGACAGTCATGATCCGGACTCCAGACACAGTACAGTTTTCTAAGCCAGAGCAATACTTGATGCTGACATATCCTAGGAGACTGAGTTATATTTGCTGATTCATATACACATGCAGTCCAGGTTGAGGTAGAATTTCAAAATCTATAAATGTACTCAGGCATTATCAGAAAGGGTTTCCATCACTTTCTTCATTAACTCCATTTCACGGATGAATCCTTTATTATTTGGAGTTTACAAAGCCATTTAAAGATGAGGAAAGATTGCTGTATTATATCTTAGATAATTAAGACAGAGACACTGAACAAAAGTCACGAACATTGTTTTCACTAATAGGAAACAGTATTTAAGGCCATGGCCAGAGGAGAAGGAAGTGTAATTTTTGATGAGTCCTGGAATTTTGAGCAAGAAGTTTTTCCATTCTGTCTATTGAAATGAGAAAATTTCTTATAAATTTGAAAAAGCTGATATTAGACATGGAGAATTCTGTCATCTAGATCCAGGGTGAAGTAAACAAATAAACTGGAAAGACTATATTCTGAAAGTGTAAACACGGGTAGTATGTGATGCATACTTAATTCTTATTAAAAAGCAGAACTGGAAGAACTTAAACATGTCTCAACTTGACACAATTTTCTCTTTTTCTTCCCATTATGCACAAATATTTAAGTGCAGTAGCTGCACACATACTTAAACACCCTTTCCATCACTGAGAATGGGAGAATGTACTGAGATTAAGTTGTTCGGAACACTCAGATGGCCTGGTTTTGTTTTCAATACTTTAACATTCATGTTGAATTAAAATTAAACTTTTCATTGATTGTTTTCTAAACTACATCTATTGTCTCCAGCCTGCCAAGATCTCCCTATGCTGTGTGTCTCTTCAGAGAACAGAGACACATAGATATCAGTGAAACCACATTCCTGTCTCAACTCTGCCATTTACTGGTTATGTTCCTTTAAACCGGGATGTTGGTGGGGGAACAGTCACCCTCTCTCTGTATTACTATCCTCAGTTGTGAAATCATAACAGCATTGGCAACATATACTCTGCTTACACACTGTTCACTGTGCAGACTAAAATTATGGATAAGTAACAGCTTCAACATCTTTAACAATTCATTAGTGATGATGACCATCACCGTTTCCAAAATCATTTTACTAGTAAAGTGTTTCAAAGAATTCTAAATATAGACTTCTATAATATAAAATAAATACTAAATGTTTATTATCAATGTTTAATAATAATGAAAATAAACAATAAATTCTTATTTTAACTGTCTTATTTAGTATGTCCTTGTAGACACTGATGTTTACTATGTTCCACATGTTATACAAAAAATATGCCTGTTGCTCTTGATAAACTCCCATGGTTCTCCCCATATAATCTCTTTCTGTCATAAAACTTAGTCACCTACAATATTAATCAACTACAAGAAAACTAACCCATGACATGACAGATTCAAACTAAATACAAGAATTTTTCTAATTCCTGATCTTTCTTTTCTCCTGTTATATGAATCTGAGTCATTATAAATCTGTAAAAAATTCCACTTTTTAACAAATGAACTGGCTAAAATTCAAAAATGAATTAACTTATTTTAAGATCTTCTGCACAAAACAGTAATGTTCTAAAATGTATTTGACAAATGTTGAAAATTGGACATTTTTTGGTTTTTTTTGGCTATGACTTTAAAATACATACTATCATTTTTTTATTTTTCAAATACCGACATTCACAGGGATCCTTTCTGAGTGTTAAAAATTCTGACTCCTCAATGTTGAATTATTTTTAACTGTAGCAAAATGCAGGTAACACAAATTTCCCATCTAACCATTGTTAAGTGTACAGTCAAGTGGTGGTAAAAAGTCCCATCGTTGGGCAAGCCTCCCACCCCCATCTCCACAATGGTCTCTTTTTGCAAAACTGAAACTCTGCATCCATTAAACAATAGCTCCAATTTGCTTCATCCCCTCAGTATTTCTCATCACAGTTTAGTCTCTGTCTACATTAATTTTTTCCAGGGACCCATATAAATGGAATTATATAGTATTTCTCATTTTGTGACTAGGTTATTTTAATGACCATATTGTAATCAAGAGTAATTCATGTTCAAAGATAACAAATAACACCAAGAAGCAATATTATATATCCAAACACACAATGAGAATGTGTAAATAAGTTTCCAGAAAGACCTTGTTTTCTCCTATTGCTTGGATTTTCTTGTAACTGTTTTTACACTGTGAGGTAGTTTCCTGTATCAGCTTGGAGGCAACTTTGAAGCATTTCTTCCTAACTCGGTATTAGGTTAACACCCATTGTCAGTTGGTGCAGCCATAATGGTGAAGATAATCCCACTGTACCCCACAAACATTAAAGGCTCACCTCATCCCTTTTAACATTTGTGCGTCCATCATTATAATTGAAAACCACTGCATCACTGCAGCTTGGAATCACTAAATTTAACTATGCTGCTAGAAGTACAACCTTAACATTTTAATTTATTTCTTCAAACCACACTCCTTATTTTAATTTTCACATTTTTAGGTTAATTGGCCAATACAGAAATTTATATTTTTGTCAGTATTTAACATTTAACTTAATATAAAGATACACATATACATTTTATAAACAGGCTTACACATAGTGAGATAATCAACACAGTTTAGATAATATCTTGGCACAAGTAGATACCATTTTCCTTTATTTCTGTGATTTCAGTTACACAAAAGAACTCACTCTTGGGGACCACACCACTGGATGAGATGATCAACAACTCAGGCATCACTGAGTTCCTCCTACTGGGATTTTCTGAGGACCAGAAGGTGCAAACCCTCCACGGTGTCCTGTTCCTCGTGGCTTACCTGGCAGCCCTGTTAGGAAATGGACTCATCGTCACGCTCATTACTTGGGATCCTCAGCTTCACACACCCATGTACTTCTTCCTGAAGAACCTGTCACTCATAGACCTCTGCTACATCTCTGTCACTGTTCCTAAATTTGCTCTCAACTCCCTGATGAACAGGAATGCAATATCCTTCCTTGGATGTGTCTTCCAGGTGTTTTTCTTCCTGTGTTTTGGTGCTGCTGAAGTAGCCATCCTCACAGTGATGCATGTTCCAGATGCTGTTCTTTGTTTTTCTGCTGCTGACGTATTCATCCTCACTGTGATGTCCTATGATTGCTATGTTGCCATCTGCCATCCGCTGCACTATGAGACCATCATGAAAAAGGGGGGCTGTGGGTGGATGGTGGTGGTTTCATATATCAGTGCAGGGATCGTTGGAGCCATGCACATGGCAGCAACATATTTTGTAACTTTCAGTTCTAATAAGATCCATCATTTCTTCTGTGATATCCCTCAGATTATTTTGATCTCAGACCCCAAAATGAACATAAATGAAGCAGCAATGACTGCATTTGTTATAATTATCTCACTAACTTGTTTCACCTCTATTTTATATTCCTATGTGCACATCTTCTCTGCTGTCTCAAGGATCTCCTCCCTGGAGGGCAGGTCCAAAGCCCTCTCCACCTGCCTCCCTCATCTGGTTGTTGTGACTGTGTTTCTTTCAACAGCTGCCTTTGCCTACCTGAAGCCAGCCTCTGAGCTGAGGTCACACCTGGATAGCACTCTGTCTGTGTTTTACACAGTGGTGCCTCCATCTCTGAATCCCATCATTTACAGCCTTAGAAACAAGGACATAAAATTGACTCGGGGGAAAGTTCTTAGAATTGTAGCATTTAAGTAAAATTAAATATATTCAGGTAGGTAACAAAGAAGTTTCTCTTTAGGTCCAAGGTATATTGTTTTAAAATTTTACCATTTATTTGGTGGGGATGTATCTTAAAATTAACATATTATTTTAGCCACATGGGGGCAGGGATAGAGCTTACATTGCAGAATGTTCTTCAGACACATGGAGAAAACACAAACGCATCAGTGGAACATGATTATTGTGGTATGTTTTTGGCATTGGCTTCAAAGTCTATGCAGCAATATTAATAAAAAGATTACAAGGAAATCTAGACTTCCTAGTTGAAATGCCATCATGTGAGGGTATCAATAATATTTTTATGTGGTGCAATGACTTCAGAAATTATTGCATCAGCAGTGTTCTTTATAAACACAATCCAATGAAATTAGAACAACCTGGGCTTCCACAATCCAGAATGATTCTACAATTTAGAAGATAAAATTTTCCTCTGTATTTCCTAGATTTGGGGTGATCTTACTGCTGTATCATTTCCTGCCCAATGAAGCATGTCCATTTGTTCCCAGAATCTCAGTGTGCACAGAAGGGCCCAGATATGAACCCCTGCTTCTTGCTGTATAGACTGTTAGACTGAGAAATTCCATTTTATCTTCATGATATAAAAATCAAGTTTTTCTCCCCCTTGCAGGCTCATGTGTAATTAGAAACGGCAGGGCTGGGAGGGTGGAGGGAAGGCTCCTTCCTCCTGTAACTTTGCTTGCTTCCACCTGAAGACAGCCCGGTGCCCAAGGAGGCTCCTGCACATGGTGATGAGGCTGCAGGCCACTGTGTGCTGTGCTCACTCCCTGCTCCACATGCTGCTGACACTGCACCTTCTGATCTGCCTCACGTGCCAACACTGCTGTGATTCCCTGTGCTCTTTATGACGCTGTGTTTTTTCAAAACCCTCCATTGCAACTACTTGTGAATACGTAATTGAGATTTCAGCACAATGTCTGAGGGGAAGTGACATGAACCTTAAGGTACTTGTCCTCATCGTCAGGAGCCCCCTCGTCCTGCGCTCCATGGTGCTCATGGGATGCAGCTGTGGTGTGGGACCCTGGGGAGTATGCCCATGAGCCTGACATCCTGGGTATTAACTATAATCTACCTGTGCTCCAGATTTCCCCATCAGTGCAATAAAATATATAAAATAAATTTAGTAAAACAAACACTAGGTAAAATAAACAAATGCATCCTTATTGTGTATATCATGTTATGAAGAATACTTTTCTACATATAAAATGTAGGGAAACCTGCCAGTTACAGAGGTAGAATTTCCCCTGTGACTGCGGGTGTCGGGGCTCAGGTGCCAAGAAAGCCCAGTCAAATCTTGGTTACCCCTGATGCCTGCCCCCGGAGAGTGTGGCTCTGCTTCTTCCTTGGGTGTATGATGACCCACATGATCCCATGTTAATTCCGGGACTCTGACCTGTGCATGGAGCAGACGATAAAAGGGTCACTTGATAAAGCCTGGAACTCAACCCAATGTTAAGTAGTATTTGCTGGATGTGGTCATTTTCTTTTCTAAGCTCCTTGAGCTTTCTCTCAGTTTACAAAGCTGTCCTCCAACTTTCCTGAGCTCTTTTCCCATGGAAAATAATTCCTTCTGAGAGAAAGAAGTGATTCATTCCAGTCCTTTCTCCATGACTTAAGCCTTCTTATAGATGTTACATTTCTGCTATATGAAGCTCAAACTTCCACCCACTTTGGCAAGTTAATTCTGGGCTCTAAAAAGGGTGTTTCCTGCTCTAACAACTTTTCTCTAGAATTGCTTTATATCCTATTTATGAGATTCAGGGATTATTTTAAGGAGTTTCCACACATTGCACACTTGCAATTATTATTTTAATTTTTCTAATTTTAAAGAAAAGTATTACAGTACCACAGGTTACCTAAACATATTTACATCTATTTCAGCTGGCAGAAATGTTATTAGTGCATTAAATTAATCATCCCAGAAGAAAACATGTTATCTTGCTAAATTTTCTATAGCAGTTGTTGTAAATAACCACTAGATTGTACTGTAAAATACTAATAACTTAAATGAAATATAAATAAAGTGAATAATATCTAAAGAACCCCCAGGCAATATATTTTTTCATTTAAAACCAAGGAAGCATGAACCATGATGTCAGAAATGGGCTTAAATGAATCATTTAATATATTCTACATAGTATGAATATTCATTTAATGTATATGTCTCTGAAAGTAGACATATAATTACTTGTACATATAATTAATATGGTATTAATAATAATTATATACATTAAAGTTCTATTTAACTTTCACTTATGTAAATTACTGTTCTAGCTAACAAATATGTTAGATTACTTATAAGCAATGTTTGTGCATTTATATGCTCAAATGATTAATTTGGTAGACCAGTATCATGGATTTTTGAGATTTCTTAGCTTAATGTTCCGTTGCTCTGTTGAGCCCGTCATATTCTCCCCAACCAGTATCACAACAGGAACACTTTCCCCTCCATAGGCCTCTGTGTTTATTCTCAGTTTTAGCTCCCCATGTCCTCAGGCTATAACCATCTCCCTTTGGTCTCCCCTGTCCCAACTCTTCCCCCCCTGGGTGTTCTTGAAAGGACTTAGGGGACACCCCACCACCTCATAGATGGAACAATTCACCTTTTCCTTAGAATACCTTGAGGAGGTTCTTCTCTCAGTGAGAGGATAACAGTTCTCCCAGTTCCTGCTGGGATGCAGCCTGCTACTAATTTCTATTACATTAGATGAGAACAAATCTTCCTCGATGAAGAGAATCTATGAAAATTGAAGAGTTCAAAACACATGTATAATTCCTGTAGTAAGGAAATTGTTTCTTTTACAGCCTGGATTTTCAGAGATAAACACACGAGCACCATGTAAGTAACAACTATTTGTAATTTGGGGGAGGATGAAATTTTCCTTGTCTATATAAAAATCATTATTTTTCTAACCCAATTAAATTACTGTGACCCTTTCTATGTACATATGTAGAACCTAACTCAAAAGTTGCATTTATTCTCAAAAGAACTTGAATATTATTGAGTATTTCAATTTTCATCTCAGATACAATTGAAAGAAAAAAAAAAACCCAGACAGTTATGAGCATCAGGGAAAATCAGACAGACACATATACACATAAATAAGGAAAACAGAATTAGGAATGTGGTATAGATAAAGTCATTTTGTAAATATAATCACTTCACAGAAACACAGTAAGCAAGGTTTTTCCTGCCCAAATGTGCTCCTAAATATAACTAAAAGTTTGACAGTAAAGTTAAAATCAAAATATATACATTATATATGGGGCCCTATAGCCTCTACATACATTAAGCCTATCCTACATATTGATAAAATAAATTCTGACACATGCCTTTCTTTTATGAGAATGTTGTGTACTTTTTAAATAGTGTTATGTATTCAAAATACACCCTGATTGGAAGTTTCTTGTTTACACATAAATTATTTCCGCACACCATTCAAGAATCTAGGAAAGGAAATGACTCAAGTTCTCACCCATCATATTAAGTAATTATTATAAGCAGTGTTTCTCAAAACTATAATCTTAATGAAATCGGTATGTCTTTTATTTTAATTTTGTAATATTTATTTATAAGGTAATAACTGTCTTTGAAATTAAGCAGTTTACTGAGCAGTTTTTCCATACACATTCACATGTTATTGCTGTAAAGAAGATATTTGTAATTTCTCCAGTTTCAATCTGAACATATAATTTGTATAACAAGATGCAGATTCAAGTACAGATCTTCAAATTTTTTGTTCAATCTTCACCCACATCTAATAGGAATAATAATACCAGTTTTCTTAAGTTACTTTATAGGTAGCAGGCATAAGATTTATATGAAAAAAATTGCCAAAATCACTAAACAAACATAGGGTAAAATACATAAAGTTTTATCATATTAACTATATCTAACATTTGATTTGCTTTTTATAGTCTTACCAAAATAAAGATTGCATACTTTCAGAACTATGAAACTCAGTAGTTAGACAAGGTGAATGAAAGTAGTAAAACTAGTGAAAATAATAAACCGATTCATCCATGCTCTCAATTACATTAATAATGATAATTGTAAAAACAGATTAACATTTTGAGAAAATTTTCTTATTTATTTAGGAGTTCTTGCCCATATCAATGGACTGTCTGGCATCAGCCACGGCATCAGGTACTTGGACAGTCATATTGCCCATAGATTTTGTCAAACAGATTTGGCAGCCCAACCGGGGTCTATCTGTGAGCCCATATGCCAGATCAAGCATGTCATTCTCCTCATCAGTCACTGCTCTTAACTTCTCAAATATGTGGTCCTCAAAGATGAGATGACAGGTAGAGCAAGCCAGGGTACCCTCACATGCACCTGCGGTGGATCTGCACCAACGCGCTCGGCGTCTCGGGCGCCTGGGGACCGACCCCAGGCCCCCCTCGGCGCTTCCGCCCAGCCCCCAGCCGTCCGGGAGGCTTCCGGCTCCAGCCCGGGATCTGGCGAAAAGCAGCCGCAGGTGGGCCGCGGTGGCAGAGCACAGGGGCCGGGCGCCCCCTGCAGCGGCCACAGCCCGCAGCCGCGTGACTCCCAGATGCGACTCCAGCGCCTGACGCCCGAGGGCCGCGGCGGGGCGTGCGGAGGCGGCCGTGCCTCCCGGGGCCTGACCTGGGCGGGCGCAGAGGGCCCGGGTGGGGCTTTCTTTATCCCTTTGTGCATGGCTCTCTCTCAATTAGAGGATTTGTGGACAGCCCTCTCTTCCATTCTTCCCTTACAAAAGAACCTACCCAAAATACGTGTACACATCTTTATAAATGTGTGCTTTACAACATTATCCCCAGTACATTGCTATGCTTTACTCTTGCCAGAAAAATGAAAAAGTGTGAATTTTTAGCACTTAAATTAGTTTGATGTGTAGAATCGCAATATGGCCACTAACACATGGTGATTTTATGTAGAGATGCTTCAGCATTTGAACTACCACAATACAAATGGTGCCCAGGGTCCATGAAAATGAAAACAGCATTTTCATGCCTCCTACTCAGGTGCTTTGGATTGGGGAGTGTCACACTTCAGGAGGCTGAGCAGCCCTGGGGTGGCCAGACTGAGAAGGAGCCTGCCCACTACCTCCGGCAAATGCTGCCTCATTAGGCCACAGTTAACAAAGCCCTCAGACGTGTAAGAGTTTTCAGAGCCACAGAAATCATTGACACTCTGACAGAGCGTATTGGGAAACAGAGCTATATTAGCTGTTTCATGAACATACACAATCCAGTGTCCTGTGAAATTTGGTGTAATGCATTAATAAAGTTAGGCATTATCAGAGATGGTTACATCCCTATCTTCGTAGACTCCTTTTCATAGATGAACACTTTCATACATGTTTGCACTTTATAAAACCACCTAGAGATAAGGAAGAATTAGCTGTGTTATATCTCTGATAATTAAAGCATAGGGAATGAACAAAAGTCAGGAATTAAGTCTTTCAATAATGACTAAGGTGTTTAAGATCACCAGGAGAGGAGGAGGAGGAAATGTACATTCTGTTGAGGCCTGTAATTTTGAGTTAGAATTTTTGCCATCCCTCCTACCTAGGACAGGAAGTTTCCTATGTGTTATGAAACAGCTGAAACTGTAACTGATGGAAAAATGACATCCAAAGTAAGCAAAGAGTCTGGAAAATTATCCTGAAAATGTAGAAGATAAATAGTATGTGATACTTAATTAACTCTTAATTAAAAAACACAACTAGGAGACTTTAAACATGCCTGTGATAGAGACAGTGTTCCCTTCCTCCCCTTCACTAGCCAATAGTGAAGGGCACAAGCTGCACACATAGAAACACACCCTTTCTGTCCCATGCAAATGACAATAACAACTGCCGTGAAGATGTTAGCAACAACTAGATGACCCGATCCTATATTTCTATAATCTAAAATACATGTTTGGCTAAATAAATAACCATTTATTTAGGTAATACACACATTGCATCCAGCCAGCCAAGAACTCTCTGTGCTGTGTGTTTTTGCAGAGGACAGCCAGGAACGGTAGCGAGAGGAACCACTTTCCAGTATCACTTCTGCCATTTATGTGCCATGCCCCATGACACTGGGGGAAGGTCAGGGGTCTTTTGGCCTCTCTTTGTATTACTATCCTCAGCTGTGAAATGACAGTAGCATTGACATCTTGTTCTGTTTACAGAGAAAATTAAAATTAATAATAAATAACATGTTCAACATCACCAACAATTCAGTGCAGATGATGACTATCATTGACAAAATCTTCCAGTCAACAAAGGGTTTCAGTCACTTTTTTACATAACTAATTTAGTGCCTAGAACAGTCCTGCGAGAAGTGATGAAACACACACAAAGCTTTATTCAACTTGGCAAATGTCTACAGGTGTTGAGCAGCAATGAGGAAGTGCACACCCCACAGTTCTGGCTTCTGTAGCCTTGCTTTTAACCGCTATATTTAACTCTCTGAGGTAGAGTAAACACTAAGCCAATGTTACATATTATTTAGCTCATTTAGTAGCTGCAGTGAATGTTTACCTTGTGGTAAATACTGTGTACAGAGTACTCCTGTTGCTCTTAGTAAATT
The DNA here is from genome assembly GCF_040802235.1 of Manis javanica. Lineage (NCBI taxonomy): Eukaryota > Metazoa > Chordata > Mammalia > Pholidota > Manidae > Manis > Manis javanica. The sequence goes on along the minus strand of NC_133169.1, from coordinate 63,779,069 downwards.
TCCATCAGACTCCACTTACAATCTATTTTTAAGTAATTGTAAAACTTAGTCTCTTAAAATTTCACAAAGTTTCACAAAGTAATTCACCCAGTTCAAGGCAGACAGATTGAAAACCAAAATGTTTCTAGTCCCTGGTCCTTGTCCTTTCTTCTACATTATACTGACTCTCAGACTCCTTATTATAAACCCATACAAAATTCCCCCTTTATCTCCAAAGAAACTGGCTAAAATTCAGCAGTTCATGAAATTAATATCTTTTGTACAAATTAGAAGTGTTCTGGTAATGTGCATATTTTTGGCAATTATTTTAAAATGTGTCTTACAATATATGCTTCATAAATCATTCATTTCAGAGAGATCACTTCTGAAAGTTAGAAATTTTTTTAATTGCTTTAATTGTGGGGAAAGGCAGGTATAATAAGAAACCTTAAATATTCTTAACCATATTTCTGTGCTGGTGAGGACACTCACATTGCTGGGCATCCATTCACCATCCATCTGCTGAACTATTTCACACTGAGAAGCTGAAACTCTAATCCAGTAAAGCGTAACTCCACATTCATTCTCCCCAAGACCTCAACAAACATCATGTGCTTTCTGTCTATAAGAACTTACTGTAGGTACATTTTAATAGAATCACAGTTTTTATCATTTTATGACTAGATTATTTTGATGTATTCTAGACTCACTCCTTTTCAAAGGCAATAAAACCAAGAAGCAAAATTAATAACTTTCCAGGGATACCTTGGTCTTTGCTTCCTACTTTGGTTTTCTTTGAAACTCTTTTATACAAATGTGCTGGAGTTTCTTCTAACAGCTGGAAGTGTATTTTGATCATACCTTACTTTGTGTGAGTGGATATCACATGAGTAATTTGATAAAGCCACAACTGGGAACACATCACATAAACTTGCAAGTGCTGAATGATCAGCTCATTCATCCATCACGGACATTGTCACACATACATGAGCCAGTCACAGCAACACAAAACAAATAGATCAGTGTAACAGGGAATTTGAGAGATTAATTTCCTTGCTTAGACATACAACCTAATACCTTAATTTTGAAAGATCCTACTCCATGTATTTTGCTTTTTCTGATTTTTGAAATATAAATAATATAACATTATATATATTTATAGGGTTCAACTTGATGTATAAGTATACATATACTTTATAAATATATAAATATAAATAGACACAGACAATTAGTAAGGTAATGACCACAGGTAAGATAATTAACATATCTAATAGCACCAGGAGGCACCATGTTATTTCTTTCTATGTGTTGATTACAGTACACGACTCACCCTTTCTGAGCCACTGGATGTCAATCAACCACACAGGTGTCACTGAGCTTTTTCTTCTGGGATTGTCTGATGATCCAAGGATTCAAATCATACCTGGTGTCCTGTTCCTCATGGCTTACCTGGTGGCCCTGTTTGGAAATGGACACATCATGATCCTTACTACTTGGGATCCTCAACTTCATACAGCCATATACTTTTTCATAAAGAACCTGTCATTCATAGATCTCTGCTATATTTCTTTCACTGTTCCTAAATTTTTTCTTAACTCTGTAATGAAAAGGAGCAAAATCTCTCTCCTGGGAACTAAAACAGTGTTTTATGTGGAGATGACTCAGCATATCAATCTAGCACCAAGATAAATAGTGTCCAAGGCCAACAAATAGGACAACGGATTTTTCATTTCTCAACCCTCACATGCCCCGGATCAGGGAGTGTCACACAGCAGTAGACTGGACAAAGTGGGAGTGGCCTGACCTGAGAATAGCCCACCTGTTGTCTTTGGTAAATTCTGCATCAACAGCTGAGTGTTCATCAAGCCTTCAGATGTAGTACAGGGGTTTCTAAGTCACAATAGATACAAGGACATGTCTTACTGAGAAACTGAGTTTCACTTTCTGATTTGTACAAATGTGAAATCTAGATTTAGTTGGATTTGGAAATCCACAAATATAGTCAGGGTGAACCAGACATGTTTCCAGCCCTAACTATATGGAGTCTGTTTCACAGAATGAGTCCCTTAGTATTTGGAGTTCATTAAACAATTTAGAGGTGAGAAAGAATTTGCTGTATTATACATCTGAGAATTAAAGCACAGAAACTAAACAAAGCCAAGAAATGTGTCTTTCATGTTTGGTGGTATTTAGTTCATGACTAGAGGAAGAGAAAGTGTACATTTTGTTGACTCCTGGAATTTTGAGTTAGAATTCCCACAGGTTAGGAGACAGCTGAAACCATAGGTGGTTGGTCATTGCCATTAGACCCAAGCAAATGGACAAGGAAGATATTATTCTGAAAATATATAAATAATGTGTGATTGATAATAAATGCTTACTTAAAAAATCTGGCCAGTTTTAGACAAGCCACTAACTGAGACAATATTATCCTGATTTTCCCCTTCACTCACTAACGTTTAAGTGCACAAGCTCCACACATATTACCACACCCTTTGCATCCAGTGAGAATGGCGGGGACTACTGAGATGAAGCTGTTAGCAGCAATAAAATGGCCTGGTTTTATTTTCCAATTAACTGTAAATAATGTTGAGTTAAAAGAACTAACTTTTTATGGTTTTCTAAGCTACATCCATTCCCTGCTTCTGGCCAGGAACTATCTATGCTCTGTGTCTTTGCAGGAAACAGGCAGACATGAAGTCAAAGAAACCACTGACCAGTCATATCTCGGCCATAAACTGGTTATGACCTTTGGCCCTGGGGTCGGGAAAGACTTCTGGCAGCCCCTCTGTGTCTGGCTTCTTCAGCTCTGAGATTAAAATAGTGTAGGGACTTTACTCTCTTGCTTGTTGTTCTGATTACAATTAGTAATAACAACTTCAGTATCAGCAACCAATGTGGTGATGAATCATCATTGCCAAAACTTTTTTTATTGAAGTACTGTTGATATACAATTTTATATTGGTTTCAAATATACAACACAGTGGTTCACTGTTACCTATATAATTAAACCCTCAACCCGTCTATTGTCATTGATTATTGTGCCTCTTTATCCCCCTCCCTCTCCCCCATTGTAACCACCAGTCCCTTCTCAGTGTCTATGAATCTATTGCTGTTTTGTTCCTTCCATTTTGCTTAGTTCTTATAGTCCACATATAAGTGAAATGATATGGAATTGCTCTTTCTCTGTCTGGCTTATTTCACTGAGCATAAATAATACTGTGTGGATCCATCCATGTTGTTAAAAATGGCAGAATTTCTTTCCTTTTCTTGCTGAATAATATTCCCTTGTGTATATGTACCATCTCTTCTTTATCCATTCATCTATTGATGGGCACTTAGGTTCCCTCCATACTGGTTATTGCATATAGTGCACCAATAAAAATAGGGGTGCACTTATCTTCTTGAGTCAGGGATTTTGTTTTCTTCAGGTAAATTCCTAGGACTAGAATTATTGGGTAAAATGGTGTTTCTATTTTTAGTTTTTTTTTGAGAAATCTCCATACTGCTTTCCACAGCAGTTGCACCAATTTACATTCCGACCAACAGTGTAGGAGGACTCCCCTTCCTCCACATCCTTGCCAGCATTTATTTCTTGTTTCAAATAGTGGCCATCCTAACTGGTGTGAGGTGATACCTCACTGTGGCTTTGATTTGCGTTTCCCTGATGGTTAGCCATGTGGAGCTTTTCATGTGCCTATTGGCCATTTACTTTTTCTTTAGAGAGGTGTCTGTTCAAGTCCTCTGCCCATTTTTTAATCAAATTATTTCTTTTTTGGATGTTAAGGTAAATGAGTTCTTTGGATATTTTGAATGTTCACTCTTTATCAGGTAAGTTGCTTATGAATATATTCTCCCAAGCTGTCAGATGTCTTTTTTCTGCTGATGGTGTCCTTTGCTGTACAGAAGCTTTTAAGTTTGATGTAGGCCCACTTGTTTGTTGCTTATTATGTGTCCTTTTATAAGTTTTTCAAAAGCTTCTAAATGTAGATATTATTAATTTAGAACCGTCCTGCTAGAAAATGACAAAACAGCTACACAGGGTTTTAGTAACTTGACAAATGTCTGCAACTAGTAACAACGAGAAGCTATAAACACACACACACACACACGCACGCACGCACACACACACTGCACATTGTGAAATGGTGACTACAGATGCTTTACATGTCCATCAATGTGACCAGGTGACATTTTCTTTAGTGTATATATTTGTTTACAGTACACAGTTCACTCCTGGGAACCACAATATTGGATGAAATGATCAACTATGCAGGGGTCACTGAGTTCTTTCTCCTGGGATTTTCTGATGACATTAAGATGCAAACCCTCCACGGTGTCCTGTTCCTCCTGGCTTACCTGGCAGCCCTGTTAGGAAATGGACTCATCATCACGCTCATTACTTGGGATCCTCAGCTTCACACACCCATGTACTTCTTCCTGAAGAACCTGTCACTCATAGATCTCTGCTACATTTCTGACACTGTTCCTAAATTTGCTTTCAACTCCCTGATGAACAGGAACAAAATATCCTTCCATGGATGTGTTTTCCAGGTGTTGTTCTTTGTGAGCTCTGCTACTGCTGAATTGTTCATCCTCACGGTAATGTCCTTTGACCGCTACATGGCTGTCTGCCGTCCACTGCACTATGAGAAGGGGGCCTGTGGGTCATGACCAAGGGGGCCTGTGGGTGGATGGTGGTGGCTTCATATGTCAGTGGAAGTCTCTCTGGAGCCATGCACATGGCAGCAACATTTTCCATAACTTTTAGTTCCAATAAGATCCATCACTTCTTCTGTGATATCCCTCAGATTATTTTGATCTCAGACTCCAAAACGAACACAAATGAAGCATCAGTGACTGCATTTAATACAAGTATCTCACTAGCTTGTTTCATCTCTATTTTATATTCCTATGTGCACATCTTCTCTGTTGTATCAAGGATTTCCTCCCTGGAGGGCAGGTCCAAAGCCCGCTCCACCTGCCTCCCTCATCTGGTTGTTGTGACTGTGTTTCTTTCAACAGGTGCTGTGGCCTACTTGAAGCCAGCCTTTGAATTGAAATCCATTGTAGACCTGGTTTTGTCTGTATTTTATACAGTGGTTCCTCCATCAGTAAACCCCGTCATATACAGCCTTAGAAACAAGGACATAATAGTAGCTCTGGGAAAACTCCTTGTAGTTTTGGTAATTAAATTAAATTAAATATATTTGGGTAGTTTCGATAGAAATTTGTCCTTAGTCCTAACACATATCCCTTTCATGTATCATATCATTAATGTACTATCTTGGTCATTTGGGAACTGCAGTAGAGCTGTCAGTGAAGAAAGTATCAGTGGAGCACTATTACTGTGGTATATTTTGGGCAGTGGCTAGCAAAATTTATTTAGCAATATACGTTTTTTTAAAATCTACACTTCCTCATTATAAAATTACTTTAAGAGAGTATGAGTGATAATATAATATGAACTTTTTTTTTCAAATAAACCTGGCCCTGCACAAGAATGAACCTAGAGTTTAGAAAATATGTTTCTTACATTTCCTAGATTTTTAGGCCCCTTACTGCTGTATCATTTCATGTCATGTGGATCTCACCCTGTTTTTATTGTGCCCAGAACCTCAGATTGGACCGCCTGGCCCAGGTATGAAACCACGGCCCTTGCTGTTCAGACTGTCAGAATGAGAGATCGTTTATCCTTATAATGGAAAAGTGCAGTTTTCCTTTCTCTCTTGGGCTCACAATTAAATAGAAAATACAGATGTGTGTGGATAGACACCTACTCTCTCTTAGTATTTTTACCTTCTTCCTCTTGCCAAGAGGCTGCCCAGGTATGTCCCTCTGCAGGGCAAGGAGACCAGACCACCTGTGACCACACTGTCCCACTGCCACAATATGTTTACAATACACATTCAGTAAGTGTCTCACGTCAACATTGCTATTTCCCTGTGCTCTTCATGACACTTGGACATTACAAAAAAGCCTCCATTACAACTGTTTAAGAACATGTGATTTTGTTCTGGGCAGTGTCAGAGGTAAAGTGACATGAAACTTAAGGGACATGTCCTCATGGTCAGGAGCCCCTCATCCTCCCCACTGTGGTGCTCACCAGAATGCGGCTCTGGTGTGGAGTCATCTGGGACCATGCCATGGACATCCACTTACCCAGGACACAGCCATCTCATGGGATTCCAGCAAATGCCTACCTACATTCATGAAAAGACATGTCCAGTAATTTATGTTGCTCACACTGGAAACTAACATAATGCTGAAACCCAGTTAAACAGTTATATTATGATATACTGATGGTGACATTAGAAAAACATTGATCCAATCACAGTCATAATAAAAAGGAGAGTGACAAAAGCAAACCTCATAGGATGATTCCATTAATAACAGACATGAAGTCATGCATGCTAATTGACAGTTTGAAGTCATTCAATTGTTTCACCTTGAAAGGTCAATGACTGAAAGTGAACAAAAACTATACTGTTGGAATGGTAGTAATTTTATTCTTGATTTGTTGGGCTGTTTCAGTCCCACAGAATGTTTATAAAAATTATCAAGCTGTATGGTTTACTTTTTTGTTAATTATTCATATTATACTTTGGTATACAGTAAAAACCTATAACACAGTATCCAAAAATCAAGAGATAAGTTATCATGAGATGTAATAAAAATATTCTACAGTCTTTCTCATAGATATACCTGACTCATGATTAAGGAACAATAGTCTTGTTAAATTTTATTTATTAAAATTTTTAAAAGATGTGGAAAGAGGGTAACCATTCTAACCTGTTGGTGGGAATGTAAATTGGTGCAGTCACTGAAATGAAATCATTTGCAACTGAAAAAAAATAATACAATTTTAAAAATATTTTACCCATGAGGAAAATGACCTGTTTATTAAAAACTAAAATACATTGACAAATAAATTTAAAAATCACAAATAATTTTTATAATACTCCATGCTTATAGATTAGAAAAATTAATATTGTTAAAGTGTCCATACTACACAAAGTATCTACAGATTGAATGTAATCTCTATCAAATTTCCAATGGCATATTTCACATAAATAGGACAAATGAGCCTGACATTTTTATGGAACAAATGAATCCAGATTGTCATAGAAATCTTGAGAAAGGAGAACAAACCTGGATATAGCATGGTCCCCAGGTTCAAACTATACTGTAAGCCTATAGTAATCAAAACAGTGTAGTATTTTCCTGAAAGGAAACACATACATCAATGAAGAAACTAGAAAGCCCAGATGTAAACCCACATGTAGAGTTGATTAATATATAGCAAAAGAGCCAAGAATATACCTGGGATATACACATGGGATATTGAAAAAATGATGTTGGGAATACTGGACAGCCACAAGCAAAATAATAAAACTATTGCTGTCTTACACACTATGCAAAAATAACTCAAACTGATGTCAACATGTCAATGTTAATCCTGAAATGATTAAACTCTTAGGGAAAAAGTTTATGCAGTGAACTCCTGGACATAGGTCTGGAAGATGATTTTTTTGTATATGACACCAAAACAAAGGAAAAAAATACCTAGTACACTCGATTTTTGTCTTTTATTTTAACAGGTTAATAAAAGTATGACTGAAATACAATAAACTGAATATATTTCCAGTGCACAAACTGATAATGTACACAGTCAAGTGTACATACACTTGAAATCTTTACTTCAACTCAAAATAAACACAAACACGGTCCTCTATAGTTTCCTTAGACCCTGTGGTCATCCCTCTATTTGGCTTTCCCTGTCTCCAAACCCCCAATCTCTGATCTGCTTTCTCTGACTATATATGTGTTTGAATTCTTTAGTTATGTATAAATGAAGCAGGTGCTTGTTTTTGTTTGGCTTCATCACTTATCAGAATAATTTTGAGTGTCATCCATGAGATTTTCTGAATCAACAGTTTATTCATTTTTTGCAAAGTAGTTTTTGAATGTATGTCATATTCACACTTCATTTATCCATTTTCTGTTGATGAACATATGTATTGTTTCTAGTTTCAGCCTAGTAAAAATAAACTACTGGAAAAATTTACTGCCAGGTGTTTCTAGTTTCCCTGCATAAATACATAAGTGTGGAAGGGCTATACCATATTATTGGTTAATTTTTTAAATTTTCTTGTGATTGTGTGATGAGAATTACACATCCATTCTTCTTTATATCTTAGATAATGTCTCTTATTTGGATATATTACTTGGAAAAAGTTTCTAAAAATCTGTGGTTTGTTTTGTAATGTGTTATTTTTTCTTTTTGCATCATGGCAAAATTTGTTTTGACAGAAAAAATTAAGAATTTCAGTAAACAACAAATATCTTACACAAGACAACAAAGGTTTAAAAATGACAAAGCATGAAACAAAAGGTTTAAATTCTTAATTCCCTTACTTTTTCAAGGAATTTAAAAATAAACTAATCAAACTATTATGAAGTATGAGAAGGGAAGAGACTCATAAATCTTATTATCTTGTAACTGTGGAGTTCAGGTATCAGTTTCTATAAAAGCCAAGTCAAATCTGGAGCCCTGAAAATATGACTGGGCTCTTTACTTGGGGACCTCAAAGCCCAGAAGATTCTATGATAATTCTGGGATCTGTGAGCTGGGCATGGAACAGTAGGAACAAAAGGGCCCCGTGGGAAAGGCTGAACTTGAACTTGACATTAGCAAGTATTTCCCTGATGATTTCTTTTTTCAGTTCCTTGAACTTACTCTACTGGACAGACATGCCAGACAACCTGAGAATTTCTTACAGAAGAGAATCTCTTTTTGATAGAGTGAAGGGGTTCTTTCTAATTCTTTGTTCTTGATTTCAGCCTTCTTGTAAATGTTACATATCTGAAAAGTATGACACATATCTACACACTTTGGGAAGCTACTTCTAGATTTCTAAACAGTGCATCCCCTCCTCAGACAATTTTCTCTGGAGTTGAATTTTATGTTCTTTATGTGGTTTTAAAGGCATCTCCTACTCATTCCATATTTGCAAATACTACTCTTGTTTTTCATCATGTTAAACAAAAGAAATAACAGAAGATAACATGTAAAATAATAATCACATCTATTTCAGCAGGAGCAAATAATAATTACATCAAATTAATCATCCCTCCAGAAAAACTAACACTAGATCCTTATTTTAAAACATAAACATCTGTTTGGGATATAAATAATATTTTAGAAAAACCTAGGTAATATAATTTTTAAGATAAAACCAAAGAAACATGCACAATGAAGACAGAAATTAGCTCAACGGATATATGTTGTATAAGATATAGAGACATTTTAAAGACTTAATATTTAACTTTCAATTATGAAAATTCTTATTCTAGGCAACAGAAAAGGTTTTGCATTTCTAGGTATTGAAAAAACGAAGTTGGTAGATCAGCACAAGGGATTTTAACTCTCTTAGAGGCTTCCTAGCTTAATGCTGAATTGCTTTGCTAAGCTGGTCTTTTTCCACCCAACCAGTGTCACAAAAGAAACACTCTTCCCTGAAGCAGACCTGTGGGTTTACTTCCTGGTCTGATTCCCCAGGTCCCTGACTGGCAGCTGCCCCTCCTGGTCTGCTCCCCCTCCTCCTCTCCTGGGAGTTTTTGGAAGGACTCAGGGGAGACCCCAGAGCCTCAGAGCTGCAACCATGTGCCTTTTCTTAGGCAGCAAGGAAGTGATCTCTCAGTGAGAGGATTACTGAGTTCCCCACAGGTCAGTTGAGATACAAGCCTAATACTATTTCCTGTTATAATAAATTGGATCAAATTTTCCTGAAGAGAATGTTAGAAGATTGGAGAGTTCAAGTCACTTGCAAAATTGCTGTAATAAGGAAACAGTCTCTTTTACAGCAAAGTTTTTCACAGATTAATGCATGGTCAAAATGTAAGTAACCTTTATTTGGCACTTTTGGATAGGATATAATACTCCTTGTCTATAGAAAGGATTATTTTTCTAACATATGATCCAATTGAAAAGTTAGGTGTAATCCTTTCACATGTAGATTTTTAGATCCTGATACAAAACCTATATGATGATCATGAGTTTTATTGAAAATTTTTATTATTTGGTCTCAGACACAGTTAAAGGAGAAATATCCTAGAACCAAAAAAAGATAGTTGTGAGCATAAGTAAAAGCAGGCACACACATATACACATGCATGCATGCTAAAGCATACTCATACATGCATAAATAGGAAAGTATAAATAGGAATGTGGTATGGATGAAACCATTTGTTAAAAAATACACATAAATACAGTAAGTAGTATTTTTTTCTGTCCCAATGAGTTCCTGAATACAACAAAAGTCATAAAGTTAAAAATCAAAATACCTTTCATTACCAACAATAATCTGTAGTTTTTGGTACCTTTCCCTATGTATTCTTAAAACCAGCTTCCAATTTCATTTTGAAAATAAATTCTGATAATGTTTTGTATTTAATTAATGAGAAGGATAGTAAACATTTTAAATTTATGTTACATATTCAAAATATATTCTGATAAGTATGTTTTTATTTACATAAAAATTAACCCTACAGTAAGCCAGAAAGGACAATGACTCATGACCTCTTGCCAGTCAAGATTAAACAATGATTAGAAACATTTATCAAAATTATAATACAGGAGAAAGGGTTTCTCTGTGATTATTTCTTTTTCCAAGGCTCTCTTTAAAATCTGACCCCAGAGTCCACATAGCCTGGGAGCGGCTCAACCTGGGAATGAGCCTGCCCACAATCTGTGACAAATTCTGCATCACTGGTCAGTCACGATCTGTTGAATTCAGAAAATTTCTTATAAATTGGAAAAAGCTGAAATTACAGGTGGAGGATCCTGTCATCTAGACCCAGGGTGAAGTAAACAAATAAACTGGAAAGAATATATCCTGAAAGTGTAAACACAAGTAGTATGTGATGCATACTTAATTCTTATTTAAACCCAGAACTGGAGGGATGTAAACATACCTCAAATTGAGACAATTTTCTTTTCCTGCCCTTTATACAAAATACTTAAGTGCAGTAGCTGCATACGTACTTAAGCACCCTTTCCATCAGGTAGAACGGCAGGATCTACTGAGACGAAATTGTTGGCACCAATTAAATGGCCTGGTTCTAGTTTTCTATACTTTAACATTCATGTTGGGCTAAAATTAAACTTATCTTCTATTGTTTTCTAAACTACATCTATGGCCTCCAGCCTGCCAAGATCTCCCTATGCTGTGTGTCTCCTCAGAGAATAGGGAGGCTGTCAGTGAGAAACCATCCTCTCCCATCTCTGCCGTTTACTGGTTATGTCCCTTTACACTGGGGCAGGAGGTGGAGGAACAGTCACCCTCTCCAAGTCTTACTATCCTCAGTAGTGAAATGACAGTAGTATTGGTACCTTACTCTCTTGTTCACTGTGTGGACTAAAATTTTTTAAAAATAACAACTTCAACATCTTCAGCAGTTCATAGTGGTGATGACCATCACCGCTGCCAAAATCATTTTATTAGTGAAGTGCTTCAGAGACTTCTAAATATGTGCTAATTTAGTACCTAAAACAGTCCTGTATCAAATTCATGACTTAGGTACACAGGGTTCAAGGAACTTGTCAAATGTCTGTAACTAGTGAGGGACAACAATAAGGGATACATGAAAAATTCTGGTAGCCTTGCTTTTAACCCACTACATTTAACTTTACCTGATGTGAAATAAATACTAAGTAAATGTCTATAATCAAATCTTATAATAAATTATAATAATAAGAAATGTCTAATAAAAAATTCTTATTTTAACTGTCTTATTTACCAGCTGCTTACAGACATTGATATTTACTTAATTCTAGATGTGATATAAAAATATGCCTATTCCTTTTATTAATCTCTCATGGGATTCCACATATAATCTTTTGCTAACTGTTGTAAAACTTGTTCACATATAATGTTAAGCAAATACCACAAGGTAATTCATCCGCTGCATGACAGGTTCAGACTGAAAACAAGAATTTTTCTAATCGCTGATCTGTCCTTTCTCCTTTATTGAAAAAATCTCAGAGTCCTTCTATAAAACTGTAGAGAATTCTTTTTCCCAAAATTAGCTCACTAAAATTCAGAAACGGAATGAATTATTTTATACCTTCTGCACAAATAAGAAATGTTCCAAAAAAATCTGACAAATGTTGAGAATAGACCATGTTTTTTTCTGCTGTGACTTTACAGTAAGAACTCATATTTCCTTTCTTCAAACATTCATATCACAGGAATCTTTTCTGAGTCTTAGAAACTTTGGTGCATCAGTGCTAAGTTACTTTTAGTTGTGGTAAAATATAGGTAATAATTTTTCCATTTTAACCATTATTAAGTGTACAGTCAAGTCATAGTAACTATATTCACACAGTTGGGCAACAATCTCCACCACCCACTTACAGAACTGTCTCTTCTTGCAAAGTTGAAACTGTATTCATTAGACAATGACTCCAAGTTCCTTCATCCCCCCACCCTTCCCATCACCACTAGTCTCTGTCTATGGACTATTATTCCAGAGAAACCATATCCATAGAATCACACTGTATTTGTCATTTTGCAACTGGATTATTTTAATGACCATATGTACTCAAGACTAACTCATGTTTAAAGATAATAAAACCAAGAAAACATGTTAATGCATTGTTATATATGCACATAATGATAATATTTAAATAAGTTTCCAGGAAGACCTTGGTTTTGCCTCTTCCTTGGGTTTCTTGAATCTTTTTTATAGTGATAAGCTGAAGTTTCCTGCAACAGCTTGGACAGGAATTTCCAGAATTTATTCCCTCCTGTTAGTTGTGACCCATTGGAAAGCTAGCACAACCATGATGGTGATGACCCCACTGGACAGGACAAACAGTAAATGGTCACCTCATCCATCCATCACAGCTACTCATTAAACAGCTGTGCACCCATCATCACAATAGAAAATCAATGAATCCCTGCAACTTGGAATCACTAAAGTTAATTACACAGCTAAAATTACAACCCTAACATTTTAATTTTTCCTTGACACTATTCCTTTTATTTTCACCTTTTTGACATTAAGTGGCAAATAATATATATATTTAATTAATGAGTATAACTGATATGGAGATACACATATGTACTATGTAAATTCTTGAACAAATATTGTTAAATAATAAACAAAGAGAAGATAATTAATATATCCATTAGCACATTTAGGTACCATTTCCCTTTATTTCTATGATTTTGATTACAGAAAACAGTTAACTCCTGGAAACTTGGCATTGCATGAAATGAGCAACCACACAGGTATCACTGAGTTCCTCCTCCTGGGATTCTCTGAGGACCCGATGAGGCAAACCCTCCATGGTGTCCTGTTCCTCATGGCTTACCTGGCAGCCCTGTTAGGAAATGGACTCATCATCACGCTCATTACTGTGGATCCTCAGCTTCACACACCCATGTACTTCTTCCTGAAGAACCTGTCACTCATAGATCTCTGCTACATTTCTGACACTGTTCCTAAATTTGCTCTCAACTCCCTGATGAAACGGAATGAAATATCCTTCCTTGGATGTGTTTTCCAGGTGTTGTTCTTGGTGACTTTTGCTGCTGCTGAATTTGCCATCCTCACAGTGATGTCCTATGACCGCTACATGGCCGTCTGCCGTCCACTGCACTACGAGACCATTATGACCAAGGGGGCCTGTGGGCAGATGGTGGTGGCATCATACATCACTGTGGGGGTCTATGGAGCCATGCACACTGCCGCAACTTTTTCCACAACTTTTAGGTCCAATAGGATCCATCATTTCTTCTGTGACATCCCTCAGATTATTTTGATTTCAGAAACCAAAATGAATATAAATGAAGTGGCAGTGACTGCATTTGGTGCAAGTATTACACTGGTTTGTTTCATCTCTATCTTGTATTCTTATGTGCACATCTTCTCTGCTGTCTTCAGGATCTCCTCCCTGGAAGGCAGGTCCAAAGCCCTGTCCACCTGCCTCCCTTATGTGATCATTGTGACTGTGTTTCTTACAACAGGTGCCGTGGCCTACCTGAAGCCAACGTCTGATTTGAGGTCAGACCTAGATATCACTCTATCAGTCTTTTACACGGTGGTACCTCCATCACTGAATCCCATCATTTACAGTCTTAGAAACAAGGACATAAAATCGACTATGGGGAAAGTCCTTGGAATTGTAGAATTTAAGGCAAATTAAATATATTTGATTGTTTTAGAGAGAGGTGCCTCCTTAGTTCTGAGATACAGCATTTTCTAATTTTACCATTTAAATAATGGGAATGTATCTTAAAATTATTGTAGTATTTTAGCCACTCTAGAATTTTCTTCAGACACATGGAAATAATACCTGGAGAGATCAGTGGAACACAACTATTCTGGTATGTTTTGGGTAGTGGCTAACAAAATTTATTTAGCAATATTAATAAAGATAATTCAAAGTAATTTAGAATTCCTACTTGAAAAGCCAGCATAAGAGAATATTAATAATATTTTTATTTAATAAAATAGTTCTACCATGAGGGTAGAGTGAAAGCAGCAGCCAGAGGCACCAGACAGGGCTAGCAGGCTGTTAGCAAGAAAAATGGCTTCTCCCATCCTACACTGTCCCTTGAATTTTTTCCGTTTTACCAGTCTCATGGGGAATTCACCCCAAGCTGGAACACCCTTTCCCCAAGAGCCATACATAGGAAAACAACTTTATGACCTTGCAGTTAGGAAAGATTACTTCTACAAAACAAAGAAGCAATAACTATAACCTAAAAAGTAATGATGGTACTTAAAATTTTATTAATTTTGAAAAATACCACAAAAATATCAGAAAACAAGTAGCCAAGCACTGTCACTCTAAGAAAAGCTGCAAAGATGACATAAGCTTATATATTTTCGATGGCTCTGTGGGCACAAGGTGATATATATTTGGGCATTTTCTCCAAATCTCTCTTTCCTTCATTGTTAGAAATGCCTGTTAGAAACACACAAACACACAGAAGATGCACACAAACCATCTAAATCTACACAAAATATATACAATATTTTCATATCTGTTATTATGAAATCAAGGAGCTATTTGCCATGTTAAGAATGTCCAAATAAAGGAGACAAATTTTAACTATTAAAATACCCATCTTGTATTTATGTAAATTTTCAACCTGAAATCTCTAGCCTAATATTAAAAAGTAAAGTGGCTATGGCATTAGTGCATGGCTTTTTTTGATATGTTGGCTTTAGAGAACATGCACCTTCATACACTCTACAATTCCATGTTTATGGATATAAATCAGCCTTATGTGGAGGGCAAAGATCAGTTGCCCACATCCATTAGTGAAAAGCTCATTTTGCTTAAAACAAATAATTCTACATTCTCATGATACTTGCAAATTTCAGTGCGAGACCTTAAGCCCATACACATTCTTCCAACTCTTTCCTGGTAAGTGGGACGCCCTGGAATAACAGTGTTTGCATCTCTTGTGTTTCCACTGAGTAAAATGCCCAGAGATGCAGTGTTGTAATAGAAAAGTATATACTGATTATTTTAATAAAAATGAACCTCATTTATCCATTCCTTAGTCCTACTTTTAGAATCAGGCTTTAATAGAATAGTCATGAAATGCTATTGATAAAAGCCTCAAATTTTAGGTCCAAGTATCAGAAAACTGAAAAACCAAAATTTCTGGTAGATTTGCTCACTCTCTTAGTATTTTATGACATTAAAAGAGAAAACTCTCCTGATATGTGCATAAGTACATAGTATCAGTGTGATCCCCTTGGGTTCACACCATTTATAAAAGATCAGAATAAACTAACCTATTCTGGAAAAACCCCCATGGTTTTTGCTTATGTAGTGATAAATGTGTAGGTGGCTGAGTGGGGCACCAGGAATCTTTTTTGAAGTCACTTCTTATCTTCTGATATGGACTTGGAATGACCATCTGCACATATTTTTGAAAACTCATTAAATGCTAGATTTCTCACATAAAAAGAAAAGAGCGATAAAATTTACTCAACATGGATCATACGCCAAATTGTAAAGCACAAAGTATAACCTCCAGGATTAGGGTTCAAGAAGACAGAGCAGGAGGACCCTGAACTCACCTCCCATAGACACAGCAAATTTATGCCTAAATATGGAATAATTATCCTCAAAAATACCTGAGAACTAAATGAATAGCACCTCTACAAGAAAAGACAAGAGACACTTTGAGAAGTTTAAAAGAGGCAGAGACACAGCTTCTCTTAGAAACTGGCAATCAAGAGGGATCCCAAAATATTGAATTCTCAGAGTGAAGGGACTGCCCACATCAGACACCTGGACTATGCAGTGTCCAGACCATCACCACATGGCAGCCGCAGCTTTATCTCCACCAGCGGGCATTGCCAACCATAAAGAGACACCAAAAGGGTGTCTGCCTCTTGTGAGAGGGACAGACTGCACTTCCAGGCCATACAGATGTGGCACCAAAATGTAAAGTTTGAAGATCAATAGAATTTAACGGAGAACCATAGACCTATGGGGAGTTTACCAAATGGTCATAATTTTACAGTGACTGCTCTAGAAGCAGGAATTGCAGGGACTACCCTCAAGGAGAGAGGCCCTGGTGGACATTTTTACAGTCTCATCCTAACTTGTGGGGATGGAGCTGATAGAATCCATTTCTGGTGCCCTCCTTCTGGCCTGCAAGACCCAGAAAGTGTTCTGCCCACCTTGTGCGGTAACTGGGTTAGGCTATTGCCCCACCCACCCTATGCATAACTCAAGCTTCAGCAGGGCCGGCCAGCACCAGCCCCGCCCCATACCATGCAGAGACACAGCCACAACATTGGTCCTGAGGACCATCCTCCTGAATCAGCAGTGAAGGTATAAATAGGCCACATCAGTGCACCAAGCCCAGCTTCCCCATGTAGTGCCTGGACTCCAGCTGGATTGGCAGTCACCGTGAGCATCATCTTCACTGTACAGGCAGCAAGTTGCCCCCAGAAGGAAGAGCACCCTGAGCTCTGGCCAACTTATGCAGAGACACTACTGCAACTGGGGTGAGAAAGCAGCCCAAACCTCACTCATCCTTTTTGGTGGCCAAGCTGCAATCAGGTGGCCAGTGCACCAAGCCCTGCCCTGCACACACAGCAGCTGCAGCCATATCAGAACCAGCTGACTCTCCCAGGTACACAAGAGACTCCCACAGGGTTCCTGGCTCTGGTGTCCAGGGTAGAATGAGCTCTGGGCCACCAAACAAAGCTTCTACAAAGACCACTTCTTCAAAACTGAAAGAGGTTGCCACTTCCCCTAATATACAAAGACAACCACAGAGAGGAAACATGAGGAGACAGAGAAATATGTGCAATATCAAAGAACAAGTCAAATCCACAGAAAAAAACATTAATGAACAGATAAACAATCTGACAGTTCAAACCAATGGTCATGCAGATGCTCACCCAACTCAGAAGAATGGGAGAACATAATGATAATTTCAATAAAGGGAGAGAAAAAAATAAGAAAGTACCAAAGAAAAGTTATAACTGAAATGAAAAATGTTCTAAAAGGGTTCCCCAGCAGAATGGATGAACTCAAACACAAATCCGTGATTTGGAAGCCAAAGCAAAGGGAAATACCCAGGCAGAGGAGCACAAGGACAAAGGAATTCTAAAAAGTGAGGCCACCGTTAGGAACCTTTGAGACACATTGAGAACAGCATTTTCATTAGAGGGGCCCCAGGAGGAAAAGAGAGAAAGAAAGGGCCAGGGAAACTGCATGAATAAATAATGGTGGAAAACTTCTGTTATATGGAGAAAGGAACAGACATCCAGGTACAGGAATAACAAGAGTTCCAAATGCCAGGAACTAAAAGAGAAACACATGGAGAAAAATTATAATTAAAATAGTGAAAGTTAGGGATAAAAAGAAAGGAATCAGAAATGCAGAAGAGAAAACCAGCATATTACCTATAAGGGAAACCACATAATACAATAAGCAGATTTAATAGCCAGAACATAACAAGTCAGAAGGGAGACATGGCATAATTAAAATAATGAAAGGGATGAAAGATTAACAACAAAGAATTCTATAACTGGCAAGGTTATCATTCAGATTGATGAAGAGAATAAGAGTTTTCCAGATTAAAAAAAGCTAAAGGTGTTTGTCACCACTAAACTGGCTTTGCAGGAAGTATAAAAAGGAATTTTCTGAGCTAATAAGTGGAACTAGTTAAAAATAACAAGACATACAAAAGTAAATATCTAACTGGTTAAAGTAAATAATAAAGGTAGTTGATTAATCACAAATCAAGTATGAAAGATAAAAGAACAAAATTATAAATTAAAAATACAATAGTTAAGGGATACATAAAATAAAATATCAGATATGTCATCCAAAATATAACATATGCGGCAGTGAGTAAAAATGTAATGCTTGGGAATATGTTTAAAATTATGTTACTATCAACTTAACAGAGACTGTGATATACATAAGATGTTATATGTGATCCTCACAGAAAACACAAAGATAAAGCCTATAGTAAATACACAAATGAAAAAGAGAAAGGAATCTAAACATGACACTATGAAAATGCTCAAATAACAAGGGAAACAAGAAAGAAGAAAGGAACTGAGAGAAACTACAAAAAAAGTGAGAAAAGCAATTAACAAAATGGCAGAAAGTACATGCGTGCCAATAATTCATTTGCCAATAAATGGCTAAATTCTCCAATTGAAGACATAAGGTGGTTGAATGGAGAAAAAAAATTAGACCCTTCTATATACCACCTGCAACAGACTTACTTAAATCCTAAGGACACTCAGAGACCTAAAGTGAAAGGATGGAAGAGTTACCATGCAAATGGTACCAAAGGAGGCTGGACTCATACGGACAAAATAGACTTCAAAACAACTACCGTAACGAAATAGTTATAACAGTTATGAATATCTACGCAGCCAAGCTAAGAGCACCTAATGCTATAAAGCAACTACTGAGATATAAAGGGATAAGGAGAAGCAAAAGCAACGTGATAATAGTAGGGGACTGCAACACCTACTCACATCAGTAGATAGATCACCCGGACAGAAAAATCAGTAAGGAAATTTTGACCTTTCATGACACATGAGAACAGAGGGACTTCACTATATACGTACACACACACACACACACACACACACACACACACACACACACACACACAGAACATTGTATTCAAGAGCAAAATGCACATCCTTTCCAAGTGGATGTGGAACATTGTCCAGAGTAGATCAATGTTAGGCCCCAAAAAAGTCTCAGTAAATTTAAGAGGACTGACATAATATGAAGCAACTTTCTGAACCCAGTGGTGTACATCAAGAAATCAATTACAAAAAGGAAACTTGAATGAAGTGCAAACACATGAAGACTAAACCACATCTATTAAACAACCAAGAAAAGGTCATCCTGTGCCCACTACCAACTATTCCTTTGGAACCTTAGCTGAAGGTTTCCATATGGGGTATTGTGGTCTGAAAGGCGAAGGTCTCAGCTCTGGGTAGACACTTCTGTCAACTCAGTTCAACTCTGGGCGAAACTTCCGTATCAGCTTTTCTCTGGGAAGCCCTCTCAGCCAGCTCGGCCATCCCGTGGGATTCCAGCAGAAATGCCTGCCTACATTCATGAAAAGGCATGTCCAGTAAACTATGTTGCCCACACTAAAACAAAGCGTCTCTTCATTTTGTCCTTCTTTATTCTCTATATAACTTTATATTTTTACTCATGTGTAAGTTTGTGTATGGGTGGGTGCTTGTAAAATGTTATTTCCTTCTCTGTAAAATGTTCTGGCTCATCTTCATGTTGAGTTCATTATCTTGTTTTAATCTTTAAGCTTTCATTTAATTTTTAATTTAAATAATAATCTGTTTCCATTTATGTTAGTTCTAGTAAGTTTTTTCAAATCTTTACAGTCAAAAATTACTCACACTTTGTTTTATTCTTTTTAATTTTTTTAGTTTTAAAAGATATGGCATATATTAATCTTATGAGTCAACTACTGGAATGAATGGACCACTTGAATATTTATTTTTTTAGATCAATGTGTGTATGTATACACATATATGTATTTTCATGTATTAGTCTTTAACACATAATTATATGAACAATAAATTATAACCCATTAAAATTATAAAACTAAATAAGTGTTAAATTATCCATTGCTCATATATCATGCAAATGCTCCAGAATATCAGTGACATTAAAACAGGAAGCTATTAGCTATACACATGATGGATATAAAGCTGAATCCAACTGAAGCATATTTGCTGAATGCTGAGGCTTAAATCACACTTCCTTGCACTTCTAGATAGAGAGAGAGCAAAATGGGTAATCAACAGAAGAAAACAAGATGACGAAGTTCGATTACTTCCCATCATATATGCAATATTGACATACATCTCTGTATTGAAAGGAGAAAATATTAGAGCTAAATATAAGTATAAACAGCATACTGTATTCACTTTAAAATATAGATTCAAAGAAAATGAGTACATATCTGTATATTTGTAATTATAAATAAGTGTAAAGTATAATGTGAAATTCAAATTAAGTAACCAGTATTGAAGTCATAAATTTATTAACCCTTGTACATTTTTGAAGACATGAATGTAATATGCTAAACTTTTCTTCTAAAACACAAATATGTACCAATTATACTAGTGGTGAAAAATATTATACTCAATGTCAAAAACTAAGTCAATCATTTCAAAAGATGATGATTTGGGAATGTAATAAAAGCATAAGCAGACAAGGCTCACATCATTAGCTCTCACTTTTCCCCAGTAAATTCTAACACTTCTTTTCATGTACAGATTTATTTGATTCACATTAGCTGAGATCATGAGCCAGAAAAGTATAGAAACTTATGCACATATGTGTATATATATATATATATGTATATTTCAGCAATATTATCTGAGAAATTTGAGTTTGTTCTTTAGCAGATTTTAATTCCCGTAGTTATTTGATACAGAGGTTGAATTGGCAGTGCCTAAAATGAACTCTAATAAAACACACATCAAGGAATCCCATATCATTTATATTTGTGTCCTGGTCAGTTATGATGGAAGATTAATACCATTTTTAAAATGTTGTATAAGAAGTAGATTGTAAAGTGAAATTTTTTAAATAAATAAAACAACTAATTCTGCAATTAGACCACAAATTATTAATACATTCTTAGTTTTTTCCATATGTTATACAATCCAAAGTTGTTGAAATGATGTATACACATGGGTGTAGTAAATACAAAGTTTGTGGAGAGGTAGAAGAACTGCCTGTCTATGGAGAAGTTAATCTCCCAGGAAGAAGTGTCCCTCCTCTTTTATTCTCTTTATGAATTGCTTTTGAGATAGAAGCAAATGTTTTATTTGCCACTGTTCCAGGTTTTAGATTTAGATAATACAAAAGAACCACTGTAATCTGCCAGTGCATCTAAGGAAAGATTTGTTAAACAGTATAGTGCAGGAAGAACACAGACATTTAATGCAATATTAAGGAGATTCAGAACACCCAGGCTGTTTACAGGGGCCATTCTTAGTCACAGAGGACATGTTTCCTCCGGATTGCAAGCCAGAACACCTGGGAACCCACATTGCCTTTCAAGTATGAGACTTTTCTGACTATCTACTCAAGTACCCAAAAGCAGAATGCATGATCAATAAACAAAAATCAAGACAGCCTAACAGAAACCGGGTACAAATATGAATGTGCACATTTTTTCTACCAATGCTTGAAAGCTGTAACTGTCAGACCTGAGGACAACTTCATTCTTTTCCATTAGAATACTTTATTCCAATTTGCTGCAGAATCACCACCAGGGTTCCACATAACCCTGGAGATAAGCACAGATTTGCAACTGAGCAGCTAAATTAAACTTGGACTTACACAAATCTTAAGAATAAAATGCCTTTATTCTTGGAGAAAAATGATATTCCCTCACCCAGAGCTTCTTAGTGATCAGCTTCTCCAAAGCAGCTCTCATGGCTTTGTTTCTTAGGCTGTATATGATGGGATTAAGGGAAGGCGGCAACAAAATATAGAAAGATGATAGAACATGATCAGTGACCGATGTAGACCCTAAGATAGGTTTCAGATAAGCAATAAAAGCAGTTGAGAGAAAAAGTACAACCACTACCAGGTGTGGGAGGCAAGTGGAATAGGCTTTTGACCGTCCTTCTGTGGATGGAATCTTTCTGACAGTGGAGAAGATGTATGTGTATGAGATTATGATGCAGATAAAGCAACATAAGTCCAAGACTGCATTAATAAGAATGAGCACGATTTCTGCAGTTACATTCTCTGAGCAAGTAATAGCTAACAACTGGGGAATGTCACAAAAGAATTGCTGGATTTCATTGGGCCCACAGTAAGTTAGGGAGAAGGTTCCTGCTGTATGTATAATGGATATCAAGCCACTGCTGAGCCAGGACAGAGTCACCATATGCACACACTGGCCCCTGTTCATTATGAGCTCATAGTGCAGAGGATGGCAGATGGCAGTATAGCGGTCAATGGACATCGCTGTGAGCAGGAACAGCTCTGCCACTGCCGCAAAAGGCACCAGGAAGACCTGCATGACACAGCCAGAGAATGAGATGGAATTGATGTGGGTCAAGGAGTTGGCAACAGTTTTGGGCACAGTGGAAGACATGAGGCAAACATCAGAAAGGGACAGATTCTTTAAGAAGAAGTACATGGGTGTGCACAGGCAGGGATCCAAGGATGCTATGGTGACAATGAGGCCATTCCCCACTAGGGCCAACAGGTAGATGACTACAAAGATCCCAGATTGTAAAAACTGAAGCCTCGATGGTCCAGAAAAACCCAAGAGAAGAAATTCTGCCACCACTGAGATATTCTTCATTCTTGATGAAACGTTCTGCATTTAAAAAAAGAAAAGGTATGGTTAAAGTGGTCAAAATCCTACACCTACTTAAGTTTACTTCAGTACAGCTAAAGAAAAACTGTGTTCCTATTTAATGTTTGTCACTTGAATGTGTGTGTGTTCATGTGTATTTGTGTTTGTCTGAAAGAGAAAGTGAGAAACAGTTTTAAGAGTATATTTTCTCCAACAACATAATCCAATTAATTAGTCATTGTACATGTACCTTTCTTTTCAAAGTTTCTGTTTCTCTAGGTGTCTAAGTGTTATAATGCAATGGAAGCATATGTACAAATTGTTTACCATATTCACTGCACCATGCTATCTATCCCTCATGGAGAAAAGTCTTAATTTACATGTGAAAGGAAGTGAAGGGATAGATATGAAAAATGCAAACATTGCATGCCATGTCCTTTATCCTGTGCTTTACAATTTTTGACTTTTAGTCAATGGATTATTTGACTAAAATTAATTGTTCTCATTTTCATCTTAAATATGAACTTCACAAAACAATGGGCATTCTCTAAGGTCATTTTATACATTTTTGATATCTATATGCCTAGAAAGATGATAGAAAGATTGGCTCCCTCCAAAAGACCTCTGATTTTTTAAATAACAGGAGTAAACAATAGCAATCATTTCAAGCAGGTATTTGTCATTTTCTTCAGTGCACAAGTTTTATTAAAATACTCCTTCACTTAACTCTCATAATACTATTAATGTATCTTTTTATTTACTAGTTTTGGTCCAGGCTTATTTTTATTTTATTATTCCATTAATGCTATGTGTTCTCTCCCTCTACTCTTCTCTCTGCACATACATAAATAAACACACATACACACAAGTTTTAGGCACTGTATGTGTGTGTGTGTCCTGTTTTATACTTTGAGTAATATACATAAATAATAAATACATAAATAAATAATGATTGCAATTGGATATTTGAAACACAATATATCTGCTCTCATCCTTTACTAGAAGAAAACCACTTAAAACCAACAATTTCAAAATTATATTCACTACAGATTATCAGATTTAATAGCAGAGAAGAGATTTATAACTGAATTATACAAGAATCTACGTCACACATAATCAAATGCTTGGAATTTTAAAATTATTTTTCTTATCTAACCCATAATTTAAGGCACCTTCCCATTTCATATGAATCAAAATTAAGCAATGTTTATTAAGACACTAGCTTATGATCCAAGTTATATTCTATATATTTTAGTGGTATTTATTTCCAAATTAGCTATATTTTAATTATTTCACATCATTATTTTACTTCATTCTTCATTACTTTCTGTTTATAACTGAAATAAAATGTACCTAATATCTTAACCAATTTTTATTGATTCCAGTGAACTCAGCATCCTTTTATGCTTTAAATAGTCCTGTAAATAACTGTTTCAAAGTCTAATATGCATTTGGTATATGAGCTGCAACATAAGTAAGTATATACATACAGTTTTCCTGTGGCCTGTTAGCAAACCCATAGTTTAGAAATCTTAAAATTAACATGTAATAACCCAAGAAACTTTTACTTTTGAAGAATTTAAGAATTTCCTAGCAGGTCTATGCTTTTCTGGCTGAAATCATTATCAACAACCAGATTAAAAGAAAATAAACTCACTAAAGTGTCTGTTCTGTAGAAGATTCAAGACATCAGCAAGCTTTGAGTATTGTTGCTGGTGAAAGTATTACCGATGATTAATCCAGAAGGACATCACTAATTCGGACTTTCAAGAATTGAGAAACTCCTTTCCTGAAAGTCACTTTGATTCTTGATGTCTCAACTTTAGCACAGTTTTTATAAAGAGCAGTCAGAACGAGTATGACGATGATATCAGTTTTCCATCTCCCAAAGGCTTGAACTCTGGAATATTCCAAAGAGAAATGATGCCACTTTCATTGGAATTGACTTACGTGATCTGTCCCTCACTGTTATGGGACAAATCTTGGCACTATGCAACCTGTGAAAATAAAGTAGCACAATGGCCTTTCCTTAATTAATGAGTCACTTCCTATGTTGGCATGCAGTCAAGAATCTCCATAATTGGTAAGAAGGCACTGAAGAAATATATCTACCCAGACACCCAATGAGCTCTTATGGAGAAGAGCCATTTACCTGGCACTTTTCCAGGTGCTGGTCATCTTACTCCCAGTACAATTACACTTTTATTAACTTAGTATATTGAAATCACAAAGTCATATTTCCACTTGTAGTGTTGGAGTGTCCATTCATATTGCAGAGATCTGGGCTGACAAATACGTGATTTCAATGGTTGGTATCAGTAGCAGTCGGGGACTGCAAAAATGAGAAACCGAGTCTGAATGACGTTTTAAGCAGAGGGCTTAGACTTCTTCTGGAGACTAAGCACCAAGTCAGCGCTCCCCTGCACTTTTATTGTTACAGCAAGCGAAAAGACAGGCATCGATTAATGATTATAAGATGAGTTTTTTCATCAAGCTAAACAATTGCAAGCTAATTATTTATTAAAGTTTCTCTTATGTCTCATCAAGTCATCCGGCCACGTGAGCCTCACGGTGTGATCCTCATCTGGGTTTGCCTCGGAAAGGATCCCAAGAACTGTTTGCAGTCCTTGTCACACCGCTCATGACTCGCACCAGATTCCAAGACACACCACCTATTGTTCTTCTCTCTTAGATTAGTTTCGGATACAAATCATATTGTTCTTTCTCTTAGATTAGTTTCGGCTATAGATTAAGTTTAAGCAGAAACCAAATTACAGCAAGGTTAACTGCTAGGGTGTCTACAGGTATCAATCAATATCACAAACTCAAAAACATCCAGTCCATACAGGCAGTGAGGCATATGAAAGATAATTTAACCAACAATTAATTTACTTATACTTAGCATTGACTACATAATAAATTAGCTCACATTTAGAGAATGTTCAGTAATTGATAGGCCGTCATGTACACAAATTCCTTGAGACTGAGTGCAATGCAAATGCACATTACTATGATGTGTTAAATTCCAGAGTCAGTTTTAAAACTCTTGTGAGATTTTTGGAAAAAAGCTTAGCAAATACAAACTGTTTAACAATATTCAGAAAATAATATAAGGTTAGTTTTAGAAGTTCTTGAAATTTGAACTCAAAAGAAAGTTCTTTGAGAAAACAAGTTTCTTTTTCTTCAAGAAAATAAAGTTATTCAAGTTCAAGAAAGAATCTGCTTACTCAAAGAGAAGATCTTTGTAAATCCAGACACAAGAAATTTAACAACCCAAAAGCAAATGAAGAAAGCAGCCTTCTGCATTTATGGAGCTTCATCAGAGGAGTTAATAAATGCTTTATGGGTGTCCAAGAAGGAAAACATACAGAAAAAAAGGTAGAAAAACTTACTTAAAAAATATAATGACTGAAAACTTCCAAACTCTGGGGAGATAGACATCTGTGTACATGATGGGTAAATGCCCCCTACAAGTTCAAATTGAAGAGTTCATGGAGGCACTTTGTAATCGACAGTCAAAAATTAAAGAATAATAATTTTTAAAACAGCTAGGAAAAAGAGGCTTCTCACATACAAAGGAATTCCCACTAGGTTAAATGGACATATTCATTTTATTGTGTTTCACTTTACTGAAATTCATAGATAATTGCGTTTGTTCCAAAGTGAAGGCAAACCTGTATTGAGCAAATCTTTGGCAATAACATTCATTTGTAATAATACTCATTTTTGCATTTGTCCACTTATTTCCATTTCCTGGAACTTAATAACTTTGTAAAGCATATAATTACTTTCTAGTGTCTTCTCATTTCACAACAAAAAAACTCAGTTTAACATTGCTTTAGGGGAGGTTTTGAAGTAATGAGTCTCTCAGTGTTGATTTTCTGGGGCTGTTTTAATTTTTCTTTCATGTTTGAAAGATAGTTATCAGATATAGCTCTCAGTTGGCGGCTTTTTTTTTTCATTGGGGCACCTTAAATATGTAATTTGGCCTCCTACTGCTCTTTAGGTTTTCTGCTAACAGATTCCTTCATAGTCTTTTCTGTGTGGGCTCCCTTCAAATGTCAATCTACTCTTGCTGCTTGCAAGACTGTTTCTTTTGTCTTTCAACAGTTCGATTATAAAGCATCTCAGTGGGTGCCTATGTGAAGTTCATTGACATTGCTGGATTTGCAGATTTAAGTATTTCCTCGATTCTGGGAAGATTTCAGTTATTATTTCTTCAAATAATCTTTGTGGCCTTTTCTTTCTCTCTTTTATTTCTGGGATTCCTATACCGCACGCATTTTTTCCGCTGGGTGTTCTCCAAAATTTTCCTTAGGCTCTGTTCACTTTTCTCGTTCTTGTGTCTTTTTTCCTCAGCCTCAAAAGTTCAAATGTCTTATCTGCAAATGCGTTCAATTATTTTTCCTGCCTATTAATGAATGTATGCTGTTGGAAAACTTTACTGATTTGTTTCAACACCGTTAATATTTAATATTAGAGAAACTTCTGTTTAGCTCTTTTGTACAATTACTGAAAGGAAAGGAGCGACACACAACAGCAATTCACCAGAGAGTTCCGCTTTATTAGGGAAAGGTGCTGGGTTATATAGGAAGGGGCATAGGGTGATTGTGGTGTTACTTCTACGGGGCTGGTGGCTGTTGGCTAGGTGCTGGGATTGGGAGGGGGGCGAGAGGTGATTGGGCTTCAGGTGGCGCCGGCGGGAACCGAGGACCCCGAAAAGAGGCCGGAAGTTTGCCATCTTACTGGTGGGGACCCTTCATTCCCCCCTTTCTCCTCTATGGGTTTGTGGACGTTGCTTTCTCTCTGAATGCTTCCTGCTGAACAGGGGCAGAGAAGGGAGTGAGGGTTTGGGGATTGGGAGGAAAGGGTTGATAGAACTCCCCACAGTAACGATGAGTAGATGTGGACTTCTTCAGGTTGGAAATCAATGAAGGTTCCCTGTAACCATAGGTTGAGGACCTGTTGATTCCAATGGTGACAAGAGGATATGGGTGTCAGGAGCCAGGCATCTGCGGCCATTGTTTCCAGGAACAGTTTCCAGCAGAGAGAGGGGTCCATCTCAGCATGTGGTGAGGAGGTCACGTGAGGGTGAGGGGTCTTCTGTGGCCTGAAGCTGGTAGTTCCTAAGTAAAAGCTGGTTGAAAGCTTGATTAGAGATTTTTCCGACTTGGGATTTGATGAACTTTATTATACAGGGTAAGAAGAGACAGACGAGAAGAATGACTATTATGGGGCCTGCAATGGGCCAGAGCCAGGTGAGGAGGGGGTTTGTTAGTATTGAAGAGAATGGGTTGGAATTGGAAGCAGAGTGGAGGCTGGAGGCAAGGTCAGTGAGTTTGGTGATGTCAGTATCTACAATGCTGGATTCGTTGATGTAATAGCAGCACTCTTCCTGGAGGAAGACGCAGGTGCCTCCCGTCTCGGCTATAAGCAGATCTAGGGCCCGCCGGTTTTGAAGGGTGACTTTAGCTAGCGAAGTGACCTGTCTTTGGAGAGAGGCTAGGGAATCAGCAGTGGATGTCAGGGCTCCCTCAAGTTTGGCGTTGAGATCTCTAACTGCCCATAGAGAGTGACCCAAGGCTCCTCCCGAAAACCCCACCCCAATGGCTGAGGTGATTAAAGAGATACCGACCATGATGGGAAGGAAAGCAGCCCTTTTTGTGCACGAGTGCAAGGGAGGTTGGAGCTCAAGGAATTCTGCCATGCTGTAAAGTGTAAGCTGTGGGATTAGGGTGACGAGAATGCAGGGTGTATCGGAGTTGAGAGGTAGTGAGTTGAAAAGGCTGCCATTACACCAAAAGAAATGTCCCGGTTGTGTAAAAGTCTTAGAGCCGGAGGTAGGGGTGTAGATAGAGAGGCAGTGAAGTGCACTGGAGGGGGATGGAGTTGGGCCTACACAGTGGTGGATGGTGAGATTATCTGGGTATTCTGGTTCCCATAGGAGTATGTCTGCCAGGGGACGGAGGGGTTGTCCTTCTGCATGGAAGGAGTAGTTGGAAATATTGAGGGGCACGGCGGCCAGCAGTGGGCGCTGTAGTGATGCGCACAAGAAACAATTGGCGGTGTTGAGGGTGTGGTTGAGAAAGATGGTGGTGTCTTGAATGAGCTGTAACCAAAAGTAGGAGGAATAAGAAGATGAAGAGGTGCCATCAAGAGTTTGGATAATGACTTTCTCGGAATGTCTGATATCTGATGCAACTTGAGAGATCTGGGAGCGAGAGGGAACATACTCTCAAGAGATATGAAGGGTACCGTGGGGGGTTGAGGACCCCTTGTAGTAAACTGAGGCTGTTACTCCAGCAGCCCATCGAGAGTCCCAGGGATCTGGGATTGATAAGGAGAATGAGCCGTTGGGATATTTCATGAAACGGTTGGAGGAGTAATACTGTGGGTACTGGAAGTCACCCATGTAGTGAATGGTGCAAGACCAGTAGGGGCATCCCCCGTAGGTGTCTTGCCATCGCCTGCAATAGGCTTGTCTTTGGTCATAGAGGAAGCAGAGGTAGGGAGAATAAAGGTAGCTGTAAATGAATACTTCGGTGGAGGGAGGAAAGTGGAGGTACAAAGGCTCAGAGCAGCCTTTCAGAGGGCAGTCTGATGTGGCAATGAAGGCAGTAACTTTTGTTTGATGCTGTGTGTAAGTCTGCTTGACTTTGAATCGCCATACAAAGGAGGGTGGGGTGGCAGGGAAGACAATAGGAATGAGGGAAAAAAGCGAGAGAGCAGTAAAGGAGGAAAAAGTCAGGTATGGATGGCAAAGGGGGTGCACGGGAGATGCGGAGCTTCAAGGGATCAGAGGGATGAGGCGTGGTAGAGTAGACAGCGTCTTGGGCTGTATCCGAAGGACTCTGGATTGTGACTGAAGGGTCTTGGGTGTCCAGAGAAGGTGGGTCTTGGGTATTTGGTTTCAACCTGGAGATATGAATCCAAGGGGTGACAGAGTTATCAGGCAGTGAGAGCTTGGCGGCCGAGGGGGTGCAGAGAATAACTGGGTGTGGACCTTCCCATTTTGGGGTGAGAGAGGGCTGATCCTCTGGTGGCTTATAAAACACTAGTTGGCCGGGCTGTAAGACAGGAGGATTTTGGGAGGCAGATGGATCAGGAAGGAGCCAATCCTGATATTTCCACAATTCAGTGCGGAGGAGAGAGAGTAGTGGAAGGGCTATATTGGGATGAATTGGTCCTTTGTGGGAAGGGAGCCCCAGGGGTAGAATCGGGTGGCCGTACATGATCTCAAAGGGCGACAAGAAGGAAGGTTTCTTTGGGAGGGCTCGAATGTGGAGTAGAGCTAAGGGAAGTAAGCGAACCCAGTCAAGGTGTAGTTCTAGAGATAGTTTGGTCAGGATGTCTTTTAGAGTCCTATTGGCTCTTTCTACTTTTCCTGAAGCTTGTGGTCGATAAGGACAATGTAAATACCAGGGGAGCGAGAGCGACTTGGAGAGGTTCTGGATAATTTGGGCAGTGAACTCAGGGCCATTATCTGATTGGAGGGAAGTGGGCATCCCGAACCTAGGAAAGATCTGGGTGAGGAGGATAGAGGCAACTATGGATGCTCATTTGTTAGTGGTGGGGAAAGCTTCGACCCATCCTGAAAATGTATCTACTAGCACGAGTAGGTATCTGGTACGTCGTACAGGGGGCATGTTAGTGAAGTCTATTTGCCAATCTGCAGTGGGGACATTACCCCTTGCTTGATGAGCCGGGAAGGGTCGGGCTTTGAGGGGGGTATTAGGGTTAGTGCGTTGGCAGATGGTGCACTTGCAGGTGATTTGGTTAAGTAGCGTTTTGTCTTCAGGAGAGAGAGGAAGAAAAGATTGTAAAAAGTGGATCAAGGATTGGGGGCTGGGATGGAACAGGTCATGTAAGAGGCGGAAGAGAGACTCTTTGTCCTGAGAGCAGAGGGCGTCTTGTGATAAGGCTAAAACTGCAAGGGCAGACGGATTGTTGTCTGGTGCGTTTCTGATAGGGCAGCTGACCGGGATACTCTGTCGGCCTTGTTGTTACCTCTTGCAATGGGGGAGTCATCTTTTTGATGTGATTTGCAGTGGACTATGCCTAGTCGGTGTGGGAGTTGTGAAGCCTCTAGAAGTTTAGTACTTAAGGCTGAATTAGTTATGGAATTCCCTTTTGTGGTGAGGAGGCCTCGTTCTTTCCATACTGCCGTGTGGGACAAGAGAATGTGGAATACGTACTTGGAGTCAGTGTACAATGTGAGAGACGTGTCCCGGGCCAGAGTGCAAGCTCTGGTGGCTGCAATGAGTTCAGCCTGCTGATTGGTTGTACCAGGGGGTAGGGCTCGTGCTTCAATGACATCTTCGAGGGAGACTACTGCATATCCTGAGTAGTGGATGCCCTCATGTTTAAAGGAGGACCCATCAGTAAACCAGATGAAGTTGGAGTGTGAGAGGGCTCCTTTCGGAGATCGTGGAGTGGCACGGAAGGAAGTTGTGAAGGGCTTCCAGGCAATCATGCGAGGGAGTATGAGGAGAGTAGGGCAGAGGAAGAAGAGTGGCTGGATTCAGGGGCGGGCAGGGGAGGAAAGAAATGTTTGGATTTTGGAGGAAAGAGGACAGTAAGGTCAGGAGTCTGGAGGGAGGGAGAGTCTGTAAACTTTTGTAGGTTAAGAGATCTTTTAGGTGATGTGGGGACAGAATGGCAAGGGGCGCTCCGAATGTTAGTTTATGAGCTTCTTTCTGCAAGAGCTTTCCAGTGGCTAATGCCCATAGGCAGGGGGCCCATCCCCGAACTGTGGGGTCTAATTGCTTGGAGAGATAAGCTACTGGGGCAAAGGATGGGCCATAATATTGGCCTAGGACTCCTAGAGCTTGACTGGACCTCTCATGAATGTATAATGAGATGGGTTTTGACAAATCAGGGAGATGGAGAGCTGGAGCTTCTACCAGGGCTTGACGGAGCTTAATGAAGGAGTGTAGGGTGAGGATGATAATGGTTCTTCAGGGGGGCCCTTGCTGAGGTCGTATAGGGGTCTTGCCAACAGGGAGAAGTTAGGGATCCACGCTCTAAAATACCCAGCCAAGCCTAGAAAGGAAAGGATTTCTGTCTTGGTTTTGGGAACGGGCAGGTCAGAGAGGAGTCGTTTTCTGTCTAAGGTAATGGACTTTCTTTGTTGATACAGAAGGAATCCAAGGTAAGTGACAGAAGGGGAAGAGATTTGAGCTTTGACGGGGGATACTCGGTAACCTCTAGAAGCTAGAAGGTTAAGTAGAGATGCAGTGTCAAGTTGAGACTGTTCCCACGAGGGACTGCAGAGCAGAAGATCATCTACATATTGTAATAAAGTGGACTCGGGGTGATCATGGTGAAACTGTTTGAGGTCTTGAGCTAGGACTTGTCCAAAAATATGGGGACTATCTCGGAAGCCTTGCGGTAAAACTGTCCAAGTAAGTTGTACAGAATGTCTGGTGTATGGGCCCGTCCAGGTGAGGCAAAAAAATCTTGGGAGGTGGGGTCTAGAGGGATAGAAAAAAATGCGTCCTTGAGATCTAGGACTGAGAAGTGGGATGCGGAAGCAGGGATCTGCGATAAAAGGGTGTATGGATTTGGAACTAAGGGATGGATAGGGACAACGGCTATGTTGATGAGGCGAAGGTCTTGGACAAGGCGGAAAGATCCATTGTTTTTTTTAACAGCTAATATGGGGGTATTAAATGGGGAGTGAGTGGGTCTGAGGTAGTTTTTGTTTAAGAGATCTTGAATGATGGGTTGGAGGCCTATGAGGGCTGAAGTGGTTAGGGGGTATTGGGCCTGACAGATATACTGAGAGGGGTCATGTAATTTGATAGAGGCAGGGGGACATAGGGCCATGGAGGGGCTTGTAATGTCCCAAACTTTGGGATTTACAGGGTGTATAAGGGCAGAACCGGAGCTTTCATTGGGTAGAGGGGGGTTGTCAGCTATGAGGGCCATCAGAAAGAGAGTACTGGGGGCTGTGGGATTGGATATAGTTATGGAAACGTGGAGGAGAGAAAGGATGTCCCGTCCTAGTAAAGGGATGGGACACTGGGGCATAACTAGGAAGGAGTGGGAGAAAGGTATGGGACTGTCTAGGATTGTGCATAAAAGGGGGGGGTTTAATGGGAAAATCTGTTTACCTCCTACCCCGACTATAGGAGTAATGGCTGGCGTGGTAGGGCCCCGGTATTCTCGCAAGACTGAGAAGGTGGCTCCTGTATCTAGGAGGAAGGATATGGGGCGACCGTCTACTGTTAAAGTAACCCTGGGCTCGTGTTTGGTGATAGAAATGGTCGGGCGAGAAGCCCCCGGGCCCCATCAATCTTCTTCTGCCAGCCCCACTACGGTGGGCTTAGGATGGGGGTTGTTCGTCCAGCCTCCCCTTCGGGTGGTTGGGCAATCAGACCCCCAGTGGCCTTTTTGTGGCATCTGGGGCATGGGGTGGTAGGAGATCTGGGGGAGGGGCACGCCCTTGACCGATGTCCCTCTTTTACGCACTTGAAACAAGCTCCTGGGGGGGGCTTGTCTGTAGAGGGGCGCACAGGTTGTGGTTTTATCAGCTGGGCCAACATCTGGAAATCGGCCTGATCAGCTTTTTGTTTACGGCATTCTTTCTCCTCCTCCCGGTTATGGAAGACTTTAAAGGCCACTGTTAGGATCTCAGTCTGTGGGGTAGCGGGGCCCTGTTCTAACTTTTTGAGTTTAGCTTTAATGTCGGGGTAGCTTTGAGCTAGGAAGTATGTCATAAGACCTGTCTTCCTTCAGGTGTTTCTGGGTCCAGGCTGGTATACTGTAATAGGGCTTGAGTGAGTCTATCTAAGAACTCGGAGGGGGTTTCGTCTCTCTTTTGAATTATGTCTTGGAGCTTTTGAAAATTGACTACTTTACGAGCTGCCTTTTTTAGACCTGCTATTAAGCAGGAGGCAAAAATATCTTGAGAGTGGAGACCCACGGCGGTGTTATAATCCCAGTGTGGGTCTTGTTCGGGGACAGCAGTGGGACCAGGGGGACAGGTGGGGTCAGTCCTGTGGGTTTCGGTAGCATGCGTTTGGGCGAAGTCCCAAGCTCGTCGACGCTCCTCAGGGAGGAGAGTATTGGCCAGGAGCATGAAAATGTCATGATGCGTGAGGCTGTAAGACTGGAGGGTCCATTGAAACTCCCTGATGTAGGTCGTGGGATCAGTGGAAAAGGAACCTAGGCATTTCTCTAGTTGGGCTAAATCTCCTAAGGAGAAAGGGACGTAAAAGCGCACAATGCCTTTGGATCCTGCTACTTCCCGGAGCAGGGCGATAATTTTGGGAGGCCCTCGGGACCGAGTCTGAGGGGGACTGAAGGGTTCTGGCTCAGTCTGTGTGGGGGAAACAGGTGATGGGGGCAAAGCCGCGATAATTTTGGGAGGCCCTTGGGACCGAATCTGAGGGGGCAAAGACGGATGAGGCTCTTGGAACTTAGTTAGAGGTGGGCTGAAAGACTCAGGCTCGATTTGCAGGAGGGGGGAAGGTGAGGGGGACGGAGGAGGAGGTGGTGAGGTGCAGGAGGAGATGGTGGAGGAGGGGGAAGGGAGAGGATGGGAGGCCTCTGCGGGGGTGGAGGCGGCTACGGCGATAGAGGAAGGGGGAAGGGCTGTTGTAGGAGAAGAAGGGGAAGGGAGAGGATGGGAAGCTTCTTCCCCGGGGAAAGAGGCAGCGGTGGCGGCGGTAGAGGAAGGAGGAGGGGCTGTTGTAGGAGAAGAAGGGGAAGGGAGAGGACGGGAGGCTTCTGCCATGGGGAAAGAGGCGGCAGCAGCGGCGGAGGGTGGAGGGCTTGTAGGAGGGGGAGGGGCCGAAGGGGGAAGTCTGTATGGCGGAGGCTCATCGCCGGGTCAAAGTTAATTGAAGAGGGTCTGGGAGTGTGTGGAGGGGAGGGACGGCTTGCAGGCTAGGAGAACTTGGCGTAGGGAGCAGGTGGTGCAGAAGCTGGGATTTTGAGCTAGGAGGCGAAAAGCTTCGATATAGGGAATCTCCTTCCATTTTTTCAGGCGCTGGCAGTAGTTAAAGAGATTGTGAGTGATGTTAGGATCATGAGTTCCCCCTGCGGGCCATTGGTTGTTATTGTCTAGGGGGTATGTCGGCCAATCTTGGGAACAATATTTACGGAGAAGTTTTGGTTTTATATCAGGCGTCAGGGAGAGGGTAGCCAGATGCTAAAGCAGGCATTCAAGAGGTGAACTTTCAGGGAGGGATGAGGAGGCTCCCATGGCTAAAGGACAGAGAAGGAGACAAACAGGGGAAGACAAACGGAGATCCTCGGACTGGAGGCAGACCACAAGGAGACAAAGGGTGTCCCCGATGATCCTTGGTGGTCTGCGGAAACTCGTATACGAGTCGGAATTTCTTGGGAAGTGTGGGTCGTCACCCAGACTTCCCTAAGAAGGCAGAGTGCTGGAGTCACGAGGTACTTAGCGCTAGGCGTTTTCGGAAGATTGAACAGGTTTTGGCGGACGGAACAGAAGGAGGAGGGGGCGGGAAAGGGAGCGTTCTCATCCGCAAAGGAGTCACCTCGTTTATGGCTGTTGGGGGTGGGGGTGCTGAGAGTCTGCTGCAGCTGTGAAGGCCTGAGGCGGGGATTTATGGCTGTCGGGGGAGGGGCCTGAGGGTCCGCCGGGGCCGTGAAGGCCTGAGGCGGGGAGCTTTCCCTCCTCGTCCCCAAGCGTCAGGGCCTTGCCGGACGATCACGGTCAATGGCACTGCGATAGCTCGGGGAAGAGTGGCCCACCCTGGGGGGGGGAAACTTACCTAAAGGCCAGAGAGGAGTGGTGAGTGTGATGAGCCAGCGCCAGAAAAAGAGGATGAGGGCAAGCTGCTTCTGGTGTTGGGGGAAGACGGGGCCCAGTTGGGGTGTCCCGTCTCCCGGGTTTAGGCACCAATGAAAGGAAAGGAGCGACACACAACAGCAATTCACCGGAGAGTTCCGCTTTATTAGGGAAAGGTGCTGGGTTATATAGGAAGGGGCATAGGGTGATTGTGGTGTTACTTTTACGGGGCTGGTGGCTGTTGGCTAGGTGCTGGGATTGGGAGGGGGGCGAGAGGTGATTGGGCTTCAGGTGGCGCCAGCGGGAACCGAGGACCCCGAAAAGAAGCCGGAAGTTTGCCATCTTACTGGTGGGGACCCTTCAATTACTATCTCTTTGTTAATATTCTTTGTTCATATTATTTTCCTTCAGTTGCTTTTCCGTGTCTTTCCTTTAGCTTTTAACATATGTAAGGCAATTTAAAAAATCCTTGTCTTACATCTACTGCCTGCGTTCCTTCATGGGCAGGTTCAGCTGTTATTCCTATCATAATACATAATTTTGATTCCTTGCATAACTTGTGATTTTGGTTGAAAATTGGACGTAAAAAAGAGCAACCTCTCCCAAAGAATCCAATATATATATTATAAACCTACTGTAATCAAAACGGTATGGTCATGGAATTAAGAGTTCTGGACAGATGGAAAAGAATAAAGAGTTGCATGTGTTAACAACTAATCTTTGACAAGGATTCAAAGAGAAAACAATAGAGAAAATATCATCAATAAATTGTACAGAGAAAGCTGGATAGTCAAATGCAAAAGAATGAAATTTGACATAATCTATTCTTACATAAGAAGTAACTAAACGTGAAAGAAAGACTTAAATGCAAGACCTGAAAATAGAAAACACTTCAAGTAAAATATTGGGAAAACTTATATTGACATGGGCAATGATTTTTGAATATGACAGCAAATGTGCTGAAGAAAAAAAACAAAAATAAACATTGAGACTAAAGCAAACTAAAAATACTCTGCACATAAAAGGAATGAATAAAAAAAACTATAGTGGAAAATTAAGGAAGGGAAAATTATATATACAAATCACATATCTGATAAGGTGTTAAATCTAGAATATAGAAGGAAGTCCTATAACTCAGGGGCAAAAATTCCTCACAAAACTTGATTTAAAAATGGGCAGTAAACCTGAGTAGAAATTTTTTCAGTGAAGATACACAAAAGGCCAGCAGGTATATGAAAAAAAAGGTCAATATCAGTAATCATCATAGATATAAAAACCAAACAGCAATGAAATAATAGGATGATTATTAACAAAACAACAAAAGATAACAGTTGTCAAGGATCTGGAGATTAGGGATTTCTTGTATGCCGTCAGAAATGTAAATTGGTGCAGCATTTATTGAAAATTGTATTGAAGTTCCTCAAAAAATAAAAACAACTACCATATGATACATCAACTCCTCTCCTAAGTATATATCTAAAAATAATATATCCACTCTCCCTTGTTTATTGTAGCATCATTCACAAAGTCCAAGACATGAAAAAACCTACTTGTCCAATAATCTATAAGGAGAAAAAGGAAATGGGATATAGATGTCCACACACACACACACACACACACACACACACACACACACACACACACATATACAGGGACTATTCAGGGACTAAAAGAAATTTTGCCATTTGGACAACATGTATGAATCTGGAGGACATTATGGCTGTTAATTCAGACACAGTATGATAAATACTGTATGATTTTACTGATAAGAGGAATCTCAAAATGTCTAGCTAATGGAAGCAGTTAGAATGGTGACTGCCAGGGCCTATGGGATGAGGAAAATGGGGAGATGATACACAAAGGGTGAAAACATTCATTTATAAGGTGAAAAAATTGGGGCATCCAATGTACAGCTTTGTGATTTTAGTTAACAATACTATAGTGTATACTGAAATTTGCTAAGTGAATGCACAAAATAGTGGTAACTGTGTAAGATGATGGGTGTGATAATTATCTTGATTGTGGCAGTCATTTCACAGAATATAATGATATCAAATTACCAAATTGTGCACCTTAAATATATATAATATTTGTGAATTATATACCAATAAAGCTGGAAAATTTAACATATGGCCATCTCAATAGACACAGTAACAGCATTTGACAAAGGACAACATATATTTATCATAAGAATTCTCAAAAAATTAAAAGGATCTTATCTCAGTGCAATTAAGGCCACCTATGAGGATACTAAAGCTCAAACCATAATTAAGAGGGACAATAGAAAGTTTCCCCTGTAAGATCTGGTGCAGACAATGTTGCCAACTCTCACGACTTCTTTTCTGAATAATAGTGAAAGTCCAACACAGCAGTTAGACAAGAAAAATGAATAATAGACATCCAAATAGGAAAAAGAAGAAAACAAATTGTGTGTTTTTTCAGATGATGTATCATATATAAATATGTAACACCAAGAAACTCAATTTAGGAAAGAGTACTAATAAATTCACTAAGGTTGCTGAACACAAAATCAACATACACAATATGGTATGTTTCTATAACAAACAATAAACTATCAAAAATTAGAAAACAATCCCATTCACAATGCAAAAAAAAAAATGAAATACTGAGGAAGATACTTACCAAAAGAAGTTTGGTTTTATTTCAATATTTTTAAATATGCCAAGACTCACTTTTGTTACCCATGTAAGATAGCTTTACACTGGGGCGTGTTCTGTGTGTGCTTAGGAAGAATGTATATTAAGGGGCTGTTGGATGGCATGTTCTATATGATGTCTGTTAGGTCTGTTTGGTCTAAACTACAATTAAAGTCTAATGATTCCTTACTGTCCAAAGTATCAATCCAATGTTGAAAGTGGGAAAACAACTGTTTCCTGTTTCAAGGACTGAAGTTTTAACTATGCTAGTGTAAATCTGGTATTTATTCTCTCTTCTGTGACCTGTTAATTTCATACTTTAAAAGAAGCCCATAAAATAGGATGAATCCTGCATAGTGTGGTTGATGAAATAGAAGTATATTTAGATAATGTCATGAAGACCAAGACCTTCTTTCCTGAGAGTATCATAGAACTCGGTAGTTGTGTCCAGGGATAGCTCCTTTGGATGTGAGTGGCTCTTGGAGAGGAAATATGTGCTATTTTAGGAAAAGAATGTTATACCTATGTCAGTTCTCTTCAGTTTTTCAAAAGTATCTAGGGCATAGTCCAAGAACACATACAATTGGATAATTTGGCTAATAACAACATATCTGATCAGATGGTCTGTTCAGATTGGGGATGATTTTTGGCCTATTGCTTTAATCTAGGATCTATGGCTCTTGGCAATAGATTCAATTCTGTCTTACCAGCAGCTTTACTGATGATGTTTGTAAAGTCAGATTTTAGAGGCCAATTTGATGCCTGATATTTTGTATTGTGTCACTTGTCTTCGTGTATGTTTTGTTTCTCTGACTACAATGTAAGTTTAAGTGTTATTTTGGAAAATTTAACATGTTCAGTAAGTAAATAACCCAGTGGTTAATTTTCTCTGATGAGTGTGATCTTCTTCATATTGGAGAGACTTGTATTAACATTTTAAATAGTCCCTAACCTTTTATTTTATATAGAATGGCTCTTTTAGAAATTGTGCTGTTTTCTCTCAGGTGCATCTTATTCTTTCTTAAGAATTTATTTTAATTTAGTTAATCTAATTTCCTTTCCCTGCATTTTAAATGTTTCCTGCTTAATATGGATTATACTTCGGAAGAGTGGTGGAATTTGGTATTTTGTGTATTCAATAATATGGTATTTGTATTTATAAATATTATATTTTGCTGTTATTTGTTCTCCCCAAATAAGAAAACTGACTACAAGTTCCAATAAAGTTTGGAGGTTATCCACTTGTAAATTTCACCATTGTGTACATGGTGCAGGGCAGATAAATAAGTGATACACCCTTTTAATTACATAAAAAACTGGGCAAAATTCTTGGGAACCAGAAATTACTCTAGGATTCCAAGAATTTCATACACAGATTGTTGACCTTTAATGGAATATTCATGTAATGCTGATTAGGGAAATGCCATAATGTATAAGGGCTAGAAACAATGTCGAATACTAGAGGAATTGAAATTATATGCAATAATTCATCAACATAGACAAACAAATAAAAACCTCTCTTTGCCCTGGCATCAAATACAATTAAATAAAAACAATTAAGCCAAAAAACAATGTATATACTATATTTGATCTTTGTGTAGGAGGTATTGTAAATTCATTTTTATTTTATATGACGGTACCCCTGACCTACCCAAGATAAAATTGAGAAGAATGTCAGGTAAAATTGACTTATATAAAAGAAAACACTTTGAAGTTTTGTCCATGTAAACAAATAAGAACAGGATAGAAAAGTATAGGTAAAATGTCAGTATTTCCAGAATCTCTCACTTGGCCTTATTGCATCTCCATATCAATTGGTGTTTGCAGAGGGAGAGAAGTAGTCCATCTCCATATGAATAGGTGATTACTTGGTGGAGTGAGGACATATCTGGACCAGAGAGGTTGGATGGGGCCTCTTTTGGCAGATGGGTCATGAGAGACATGGGCAAGCAAAAGTGGATGACTGCTTGCCCATAAATGGCAATAAATGGTTTCTCCCCCTTTATTTCTCCCTTTGACTGATTTTTGGTTTCAC
Organism: Manis javanica; assembly: GCF_040802235.1. Classification (NCBI taxonomy): domain Eukaryota; kingdom Metazoa; phylum Chordata; class Mammalia; order Pholidota; family Manidae; genus Manis; species Manis javanica. The sequence continues at coordinate 63,738,752 of NC_133169.1, read as the reverse complement.
ATGTAATTTGCCCTGTGTTGGGAACAGGTTTCCTCCAGAGTTAAAGTAAAATGAAGCATTATGATTTCTGAATATTTATCATTCATATAGCTTTGATTCTTTTAAAACAAATGACAACTTAGAAGGGAAATGGAATAAGATGAATTATATCCCATGATCTTATAACTGTGGATTATGTGAAAATACAGTTGAGCATAGTCTGACTGGCATGATGATTCCAAGCCTACATGTGGTTCTGCAGGAGTGAGTAGGGCCAGAAGCCCTTTCCATTTGCTTTTTTTTCTGGCTCAGTGGTTAAAGAAGCAAAGAGAGGTACAGTATGGAGGCAGAGGTGGTAACCTTTTTTCTAACTGTTTATCTTTGGCAAGATGAGTGAGGAAATGAGGAAAGAAATAAGAATGCCATATAGGACTTTCAGTTCAGGGTGAATGGTTTAGTTTATATTGTTAGAGCAGGACAAAGATATTTATCCATCTTATAAGGAAGTAAATGTGTTCACATGCAGGTTATGTTGGACAACATCCTTAAAGGCAAGTGTCAGACCCGTGAAGAGAACACTGCTGTGTTCAAACAAAGACATATCTAGTGCAGATTCTGCTAGTGGCTAAGGAAATCAAAGTATGTTAGTGCATATGAAAATAACTTGGCAACAAAAGTACAAATTTGTGATGATTAACTATGAATAGTTATGAATCAGGGGATGGCAGGGAAAATGCTGAGGTGCCAGGTTTCTGATAAAAATAATGAGGGGCCACTACACAATGTAGCTGTTTTATTTTTTTCCTTGAGGATAGTGCCATAGATCTGACTTCAGTGTTCTACGTTTAAAGATAATCCATAATTCAACCCTCTATTAACAAGGAAATATGAAGCAGACATATTTTATGTGCAATTCAGTACACCTCCATTGCAAGGGAACACATGAGTATAAACTTAATATTCAAAGTATAAATGGTTTTTATAAACATTTTTTAGCAAATTTAAGCCACAGGAAAATGTACAGTCAAATAAATAATATGTTTACAATTTTCTAAGTCAGCGAGTGGCTTACTTATACAGATTACCTTATATACATTGTCATTCTCATTCATAAAATGATGTCTATAAATACACTGTCAAAATTTAGAAAACAACTTACAAGTATGTATTATTCTCTATATAAAATATTCTTCATGTTCCGTCTGATTTCATCAACTACCCTTCTAGTGTTATAATCAAAATAAAATTAAATACTATTTGAATTAAATTTTTTTTATTGTGATTTCTTATATTGACTCATGTTCGCATTTTGTTTTATGCTGTTACCATGCTTTTATGAAGACCATTACCAAAACAGATTCTGAAATTTCATGTCTGATTTAATGCATCCTTCTATAAAGTCATACTTACTTTACTTCCAAGTTCTCTTATTTCCAGCGAAACCATTATTGAAGCTTTTGAAAGTAAGACCAGACTTGACAAAAATATAAGAATGATATAAAAATGAATACATGAATCAAGCAGGCTTCTTTAGTATGTCTTTAAATTGTACTTGGTGTAGACAGCATACTCTCTCCTTTATGAATATTTCAACATCATGCACTGTTTCTGACTTGCCCTCGAAAAAATCCCATTTATAATTTTGGAATAAGTGGAATAATTAAAGGAGGAAGAATTATATGTACATCTGCCAAGGAATTAGACTTGAATGACACCCACCATTACTGAGATAAGTCTCTCCTTAGTTGTGAGTGGTTAAGAACATGGAACATAAAATATTCTGCTTTGGCACACTGAATATTTTGAGCTGAAGCACTTGAGAAAAAGTGGATGCAGTCAGGACCCCCTGACCTGCCCAGGTCTGTCCAAAAGCAGATCATAACACTTGTTATTGGAAAGTGCTCTCCCTGCGAATCTTATCATTGCAAACTGGGAGTTGATGCCAAAATGGGCCAGTACAACTTATCTTATCTTTTTATTTAATTTTCTCTTTATATTTTTCTATTTCTTAGGTACTTTCCTATAATTTCCCACCCTGATCTCAAGCTCCTTTACTTATTACACACCCACAGCTTATTATTCTTTGTTAAAAGTATATAAGATTATGGTTATAACAGCTTCTTCATGTTAATTTTCCTTATGAAGCCACCTATGGGCACATACAAAATAAAATAAAATGTGCGTGCTTTTCTCCTGTTAATCTGTCTTGTGTTAGTCCAATACCTAGTTGAGGCATACAACCTAAGACAGTAGAAGCAATTTGGCCTCCCCTACACGGGGATGACACACAGAAATTCCTGTGTGAGGACACAGAATTTTTCCCTGTTATTGTGAGAGTTTGCATATGGCTTTTGATATTCTGATGGAAAAGGAAGGGTTGGAAAAAAAAGGGTAAGGTGCAGTATGTTTTCCATTCAGATGTACAGGTATTTTTTATGATAATTTCCATGATGTGTACTATTAAAAAAAGTTAATTGAACATTTGAGAGAAAATTTAGATTTAATTTATCCTAGAAAATGATGTGATGAAGTTAAACTAAGAAAAATTTCAAGTATTGGCATGTGCAAGAAACTCCTGATTTCATTATGTCCTTTTGCAATTACAGTAGGCAATTTAAAGCTTTGGTTGTCTAAAATGGTGCTTTTAGTGATTTAATATGCCTACGACGCAACTGGGGATCTTGTTGCCATGCTTAGTATCCTTCAAGATGTCTGGGTGTGGATATGCATTTCTAACAAGCTCCACATTACTCTGATGCTTCTAGAACACTGCTTATGCTTTGAATAGCAAGATTTCAAGAGGCAATCGAGTGGAGAACATTCATCCTAAAAAGCTTGGATAGGAGTTTTTTCTTCCAGCACCCTTGTCATCTGTTTTTGTTACACACTGTGCTGAAAACCTGAAAATTATTGGTTGTTAATTAACATAGAAAGTGAACATAGCAATAGAAAAACCATTTTCTTTTCTTTCATTTTTATTCTCCACTGGTAAATTGAAATGAGTGCTTGAACATTTTTGTACTGTTTGTTCTAAGTTTTTCCTTTTGGTCTCCCTTTATGAATATTCAAAGTATTTAACTTTGAATTTAACTTCTGGTTCTTAAAATCTATATATGTTGAAAATCAGTTATATTATCCAGAAAAAAATCCTAATTATCTAATACTTTCCTACTATTTTGTAAGAAAATCTCCATTTATGTTAATATTCACTATTAAACACATACATGTATAGAACACATGGCTGATCATATACATTTAATACTTTTATTGAATAAACTTTGAAAAACAAAATGTTTATTTAATCAATTATATAAAACTGTTTTATATATGTTAATAGTCAACTACCAGATTCCATGACTCTGCTCCATTTAGGAGAAATAATTTTTGTCCCATGATTACTGATAAGGTTAAAATATTAAAACATTCAATGGAAATATTGTATGAGACTAAGCCAGTCTATTTCTGACTGGGGGACTGATGAAGGGCAGTGAGCCTGTGGTATCTACATCTTTATCACTGAGCCATTACACTGTAATAACGTTGAAAACAAGATATTTATAGAAAATCTACTTTAAAATAATTCAAACCAAAATGTAAAGTGCAGAGAGATGACCGTATCAGGTGGTATCAATCTCATAATTTTCAATATTTACTATTTCCAAATGTGGTATGAGAATCCATTCTAAATTGCTTCATAGAGTTGATCCCTCAAATCTTATGTATGTTTCTGACCAAGAGGAACCTCTTTTGTGTTACAACTTTGCTGAAAGCTTTCTTCACATCTTTGTTTGTCAGGGTGTATATGAGAAGATTTACCAGCAGGGTGAGCACACAGTAGAATATGGAGACCACTTTACCAACGGTGAAGTTGTACTTGGCTGGAGGCAGACATTGGCAAAGATGATGGTGCCATAGTAGATGGTGACAACAGTAAGGTGGGAGGCACAGGTAGAGACAGCTTTCTTCTGAGCCTCCAAGGAAGACAGTCTGATTATTGGTACCACCATGTGTTCATAGGATGACATGGTGAGGAGAAAAGAACCGAGAATCACATCAGAGTTACATAAATAGCTCAAGGCCTCCACCTAGAATGTGTCTTAGCAAGAGAGTTTATAGATGGGGTCTGAATCACAAAAGAAATGGTTGACCTTCCGGGGGGCCACAGAAGTTCAGATGAGAGATTAGTATGGTAGATAGAAGAGGGGCAGTGAAGCCCCCCAATCCAAGACCAAGCAGAGAAACTTCAGGCACACTGGAATACTCATGAGCACTGAGTATTGTAGAGGGTTGCAGATGGCCAGGTACCGGTCCATAGGGCCATCACTACCAGGAGGATGCACTCAGTAGCTCCCCACGGAGGAAAAAGAAATCGTACTGCGCTATACAGCCAGACACAGAGATGGTGACACCCCTGTGACAGGCAGGTGGCCAGCAGTTTAGGTACTGTGACTGTGGTGTACCAGATCGCCAGGAAGGACAGATTTCCTAAGAAAAATGTACATCGGGCATCTGGAGTGTGGGCTCCATCACAAGTGAGTATGATGATGGTGTTTTGCCAGAAGGGGACAGCAGATACACAGTGAGAAAGATCACAAACAATGTGAGTCTCAGGTAGAAAATACCAGGAAACCCTAAGAAAAATGGAACTTGATCACTGTGGTCTGGTCTGTCACCTCCATAGCTCATCCTCTCTGATCTGGAACCAACAAAGCCCGGATGATAGATGAGCCAGAATGGGATATTTTAATATTCATTTACTTCATGATGATAAAGGACCGCCAAACATATTATAATTAATGGCTTCCAAAAACATAATTGCTGTCTTTATAAACAGTTTGCATGAATTAGCTCATTTAATTTAAATAATACACCTCCAAGGTAAATAACCTAATAATTTACTCTGCAAATGAAGATATTAAAGGGAGGAAGCAGTTTTCCCCTCAGTTTACATCACTTTAAGTGTTGGGGGTAGAATTTGTATCTACGTAGGGGGAATATGAATGTTCACAATCTGAGCTAATCCTTGCAGAAATGTGGTTACTAGAAGAACATGGCATTCTCCATCCCAGAGGAATACACACCCTAGACATTAGATGCTGAATACATCCACAGCAATGCCTAGTCAGAGACCTGTAGATCCAGGAAAGAGAAGGCTTCAGAACAGAGCTCCTAAGCCATGCCGGTTTCCTCATGAAGACAGAGGGCTGCTTTGGTTTTTAACATTGTGACCCTCATTATATGCCATCATTCAGAACTTAGGGGGAAATTTATACATGAATAAACTGTATATCTAGTAAACAGAATAGTAGTCAACATGTACATGAAAAAATATTTTGTTAAAAAAGAAATACAAGGAATCCAGATTGGTAAAGAAGAAGTTAAATTGTCACTATTTGCAGATGACATGATATTGTATATAAAAAAACCCTAAAGACTCCACTCCAAAATTACTAGAACAAATATCAAAATTCAGCAAAAGTTGCAGGATACAATATTAACACACAGAAATCTGTGGCTTTCCTATACACTAACAATGAACCAATAGAAAGAGAAATCAGGAAAAACAACCTCCATTCACAATTGCATCAAAAAAGAAAATACCTAGGAATAAACCTAACCAAAGAGAAGTGAAAGACTTATACTCTGAAAACTACAAGTCACTCTTAAGAGAAATTAAAGGGGGACACTAACAGATGGAAACTTATCCCATGCTCATGGCTAGGAAGAATTAATATTGTCCAAAATGGCCACCCTGCCCAAAACAATATACAAATCTTGATGCAATCCCTATCAAATTACCAGCAACATTCTTCAATGAACTGGAACAAACAATTCAAAAAATTCATATGGAAACACCAAAGACCCCGAATAGCCAAAGCAATCTTGAGAAAGAAAAATAAAGTGGGGGGATCATATTCCCCAACTTCAAGCTCTACTACAAAGCCACAGTAATCAAGACAATTGTGGAACTGGGCACAAGAACAGAGCCAAAGACCAATTGAACAGAATAGAGACCCCAAACATTAACCCAAACATATATGGTCAACTAATATTCGAAAAAAGTAGCCATGGACATACAATGGGGGAAATGAGAGTCTCTTCAACAGATTGTGCTGGCAAAACTGGACAGCTACATGTAAGAGAATGAAAACTGGATCACTGTCTAACCCCATACACAAAAGTAAACTCCAAATAGATCAAAGACCTGAATGTAAGTCATGAAACCATAAAATTCTTGGAAAAAAACATAGGCAAAAATCTCTTTAGACATAAACATGGGTGACCTCTTCTTGAACATATTCTCCCCAGGCAAGGGAAACACAGGCAAAAAATGAACAAGTGGGACTTTATCAAGCTGAAAAGCTTCTGTATAGCAAAGTACACCATGAATAGAAACAAAAAGGGTATCCTACAGTATGGGAGAATATATTCATAAATGACAGATCCGATAAAGGGTTGACATCCAAAAATATATAAAGAGCTCACGCACCTCAGCAAGAACAAAAAGCAAACAATCCAATTAAAAAATGGGCAGAGGAGCTGAATAGACAGTTCTTTAAAGAAAGAAATTTCAGATGGCCAACAGACACATGAAATGATGCTCCACATCGCTTGTTCTCAGAGAAATGCAAATTAAAACCACAATTAGATATCACCTCACACCAGCAAGGATGGCTACCATTCAAAAGACAAACAACAACAAATGTTGGAGAGGTTGTGGAGAAAGGGGAACCCTACTACACTGGTGGTAGGAATGTAAATTAGTTCAACCCATTGTGAAAAGCAGTATGGAGGTTCCTCAGAATGCTCAAAATAGACTTACCATGTGAACCCAGGAATTCCACTCCTAGGAATATACCTTATGAATGCAGCACTCCAGTTTGAAAAAGACAGATGCACCCCCTATGTTTATAGCTGCACTGTTTACAATAGCCCAAGAAATGGAAGCAACCTAAGTGTCCACCAGTAGATGAATGGATAAAGAAGATGTTGGTACATATACACAATTGAATATTACTCAGCTATAAGAAAAATACATATCCTACCATTTGCAACAACATGGATGGGAGCTAGAGCGTATTATGCTCAGTGAAATAAGCCAGGTGGAGAAAGGCAAGTACCAAATGATTTCACTCATATGTGGAGTATAAGAAAAAAAGGAAAAACTGAAGGAACAAAACAGCAGCAGAATCACAGAACCCAAGAAATGGACTAACAATTACCAAAGGGAAAGGGAGACTGGAGAGGATGGATGGGAAGGGAGGGATAAGGGCAGGGAAAAAAGAAAGGGGCATTATGATTAGCATGTATAGTAGTGTAGGGTGGGCACGGGGAGGGCTGTGCAACACAGAGAAGATAAGTTAGTGATTTTACAGCATCTTACTATTGCTGATGGATAGTGACTGTGAAGAGGTATGTGGGGGGGGGGGACTTGGGTGAAGGGGGGAGCCTAGTAAACATAATGTCTTTCATGTAATTTGTATATTAATGATACCAAAATAAAAAAATATATATATGTATATATACATATATATATACATATATATATATACATACATACACATATACATACACATATACATATATATGTGTATAATTATGTATGTATAATGTATGTATATATATGTATATATAATTATATAATTATGTATATATAATTATGTATATATATATTATGTATATTATGTGTATATACATATATATATATATATATATACACATATACATACACATATACATATATATGTGTATAATTATGTGCATGTAAGAAAATAAAATAAAAATATTTTGTTAAAAGCTTACTATTCTTAGATACTTGTTTTTTAAGTCAGTGTATCCACCAGTTTTTCTACACTGGTTAGAAACAATCAACCATAAAATTTTTCTTTTTTTAAATTGGAAACTACAATACTATATTTGTTTCTCATGTACAACATAGTGACAAATGTACATTACCAAATGCTCACCATGCTAGATATAGTTATACCCTGCTACGACACCAAAATATTTCAGTGTATTATTAGTTATATTTATCTATGCTGTGCTTCCATTCCTATGACTACTTTTATTTTATAATTTGAAGTTTTGTGCAGAAGAGGATGAAGGGGTGGTTGATAAAGGTGAAGGGGAATAAAAGAGACACAAACTCCAAGCTAATAATTTTAAATTCAAAAGTCCATTAATCCTTTAGTGGACATAGAGTTTCTTTCCATAGCATAAGAACACTTTACATGAGACATAGAGTCATACCAAATATAAGAAATACAATATGCTAGTTATAATTATGTTGCATTTTTATCAAAATAAAAAATAGATAAGTATCATTTTCATAAAAAACAATTTTTCCAATGGATACATGTGCTTTAGGGCCAAAGACATCCAGATGATAGCTGTAAAAGTATAGTGGTAACATATTAGTAGCAATAATAAAAACTTTTATATATTATATATGTATTACTTTTCATATATAAAATAATTTCATATGCAATATAATAATGTTAGGGGGCTTGAGTTTGCTCTCCTCGGTTCTTGTTCCCATGGCAACAGAGAACTGAAGGGCAGAGACGCAGCAGTGAAGCAGAGAAGAAGTTTTATTTGAATACAGTCCAAAGGAGGAGCAGACTAGAGTCAAGGTAGATGAAGACAGATTTATCATAGGGATTTTTTATATATAATAATTTTTTATTACAGGGATTAACTCTATCTTTTCTGGCTCTCTAGTTTTATCCTGTTAACTCTTTGAGTCCCTTTTAGTGGGCTTTACTGGCCTATTTTCCCTCCACCAGCTCATATCTGTTTTCTTCCACGTAACAATAATATATATTTTTTACCATTTTTTTTTTAATTCCTATAATAAAGATACAGACTTACTACCTCATATCATAATGAAAAACTGGCTGAAAAAATGTGAAGACGATTGGATTCATATTCACATATTTCTGAATTAAACTTTTATGGAGAATTTGAATCTCAAAATACTATTGAAAAATGTGTACAGATTTTTATGCAATAATAATAATGGTCTCTGAGGTGCCCTGTTGACACCATAGAAGTTTTCAAAATATACATTATAAAAATTTTAGATACATCTGGTTAAAATTTAAAATTATACTAGTATGGCCAAGGGATATTTTTATTTGTCTCAGAAACCCAATCTGTAGATCTTAATACTATAAAAATCCTGACTTTTTTGTAAAACTAAAATTTTGTTTCTTGCAGGCTATATCACTATTCAAAATCTTTTGCAAAGTATTATGACTGGCAACCAACCTAGAATTTTAAATTCAAAGAAAATTTTCAAGGAAAGAACTTAGACTTATTTTTTAAAAAACCTTTCCCTGATTTTGTTTCTGGTTCCATTTGAAAAATTATTAGCAGTTTATATTATCAATTTACCATCAAGATTCCAAAGTATTTCTTACTCCTATTATGAAAAGAATATTACATAACTCTTCTTCTCCTACCTTTAATCACTTATTAACTATTTGGAAATTATATAAGTAGAGGTTTAGAACAGAATCAAGGAAACATCATCACAAAGAGAAATCTATTTTCTTTTGTAAAAGATGTGATGGTTATCTAACTCTGCCTACAGCAAAAAATTAGGGGTTATACACTCTCTATCTATATAGAATCTTAGGAGGAAACTGGATGATGGGGACATTTTAATCTTTAAAAAAAAAATAAACACTTTTGTAAATATTAAATAACTTTTACTTATAAAAAGTATCTTACATATAATTTTTTATTTATTTGATATTTTAATTTTTTAAACTATAGTCACTCATCCCATATGCTAAATGAATGCCTGAGAAAGTATATGGCCTCAGATTACACATTATAAAAGTTATAAAAGAATTGCTACAGAACTCTATTACTCTAGACAAATGAGGAATAACTCAGATCAACCCCCACAGATATACTCACAGCATATATTCTGTTTGAAGTATTTTTCAGGACTGGGATGTTATTAGTTAAATTTCTTTTAAACCCTCCCTTTCACCACGGCTGTGCATCGGAGTCCACCACGCTCAACTGGGTCTCAGTGGAATGAGCCGTGGAAGCTCCTCCCTGCTGTGCCTTTGGCTGTGGGGCACCATCTGTGCTCTAGATAAACACCAAATTTCTTTATTTTCTTTCTTTTTCTCCTCTGCGGTCAAGCTGCAAAGAAAGGCATTACCTCAGATCCCATTGTGAGAAGAATTAGGATTTCATCAATCTTGAGTTTCATTAATCAGCTCTCTTTTGGGACATCCACATAGATTCCCTGAATATTTTTCGTCTGGTGAGGGTCAGAGAACTTTCCCCTTAGGATCAAAAGGAAGAATAAAGCAACTTTGGGGAACCATTAGAAATGCCTTCATGGGAGTGGAAAGAATGTCTCCCCCAACTGGCGGCATTAGACGCCACTGCCTCTGGTATTAACCCTTCAAAATATGATTGTAGAATGGCATCTCTCAGTTTTTCAGTCACCACAAGTCATGACCAGAATGTAGCATTCTCCAACATCCAAATGTGACAACATACATCAGAAAATAGTCTTCTTTTTCCAATAATAAAGCCACAAAAACAAAATCAAAACTAGACAAGCAAAAAACGTCTCTCATTGCTTGACATCTCTTTATAACAAATAAACAAAACTAAAAAGCACTTGCTGACTGAATGTGGAAATTGTCACCCACTCTAGCAGATGGAGCCATTTCATGTAACAGTTATGTTCTAGGGCCCTTAGTGAATATGTGTAGAGGGTATAAACGTCTGAAAAATCTTGGTATTAGAGGAGAACAAAAACAGCTACCTATAAGACTGAATAAAACAAATCTAGATGCTATCTATATGTCTATTAAAGAAAGTATCAACTAGTGGCTGTCAGGAAGTGTAAGTCACCAGGAGATATTTGAAAATGTGTGTAGGTGGTGTGTTTGCAATAACATGGAATGTCAGTTTCATGTATTGGCATGGGCATGAAGAAAATTGTCCTGAAAATACCAAAAGCCCTCTGAAGGTATTAAAAGAGATCCCACTAAGAATCACTATGCTAAGGGTATAGAGGATAATTTTTTAAATGAACTTTTAGAGCTGTAATTGGCATATGATAAAATATACCTATTACACATATAGGTTTGATGATTTTTGGCAAATTTATGTAATTACAACTGCTATCAAGGAAGATACATTCTTATTCATTCCAGAAAGTCTCCTCGTGCCTCATGCACTCATTCAATTTTTCCATTAGGCCCAACCAACCAAGGCTCTCATTTTTGTTACTATAGCTGTGCCGTGCTTACTCCAGATTTTCACACATACAGAAGCATAGATCATGTATTCTTTTGTGTCACGCTTCCTGCAACATCATAATTTAGAGATTTTTCCATGCTGAGGTGTTTTGTAAGTCTGTTCAATTGCTGAGTTGCATCCCTTTGAACAAGCACACAATAATTTAAGCATCTGTTTACCTTTTGGTAGATATTTAGACTGCTTCCAATGTGGGATTAATAAGAAAAAAGCCACTGAATTTTCATGTGCAAATCCTTGTCACAGTCATTCACCCTTCCATTTGATTAAATAGCTAGGAGTGCCACTGCTGAGGTGTGGTAAGTGCCTATTTTTCTTACTAAGAAATTACCATGGCTTTTCCAAAATTGTTGCAAAATTTTACATTTCCATATTCTCACCCACCCTTGATATTGCCCCATTTAAATTTTAGCTGTTCTAGTGTGTGTGCAGTGTATCTCATTTCTCACTTTTCATTTCTGATGACTAATGATACATCTTTTCAGGTGTTCACTGGCCATTTATTATGAAATTTTGTCAAGTGCCCAAATGTGGGCATTTATAATTGATTATTTTACCCCATTATTTAATCGTTCTAGTTCCATTTATAGTATATTTGTGTGATGTGTTTGTGTATATTTTTCTTTCAGTTTTTATTTTGCTTTCTCATTTCCTTGGCAATGTTTCCTAAAGAGCAAAGTTTTAATTTTCATGAAGTCAATATTACCATTTTTATCTTTTATGATTTATTCTTGGTGGTGTGGGTCATATATGACTTATACTACTACAAGTTTATGATGTTTTTGATATTTCTTCTAGAAAATTGTAATTTCAAATCTTACATTTAGGTAATGAGTCTTTTCTAGTGAATTTTGTGCATGGCATAAAGGGAAATTTCAGATTTTATATTTCCAGAATGGATTTTCTATGCTATTTTAACAAGTACAATACTTTATTCACTGAATTTTTGCTTTTTTTTGGAAAATTATGAAACAGTGGGTCTATTTCATGACTCTATATGAAGCATTTGGTTATATTTATGCAAATAGCAGTGTTTACTAACAGCACTTTATATTTCATCTGGAAATCAGATAGTAAAAATCCTACAACTTTATGTTCTCAAAATAGTTTTTCTAGTCTAAACATTTCAGAAACATCTCATAAATTTACACACACACACACACACACACACACACACACACACACACACTAGAATTTTGAGTGATCTGATGCATGAATATGGTATATCTTACCATTTATTTGGCTGTTTGAATTTCTCTTAGCACTATTTTATACCTGTAAGCACAAAGCTCCTCCATATATATTTAAAATTAAAGACCTTCTATACACTTTGCTAAATGAGTTCGATTAAAGTAGTGTTTTTTCAAATTTCACTTTCTAATTTTTGTTATAAAAATACAGTTGATTTTTGTTTAATGTCCTTATTATCTTTGATCTAACTAAATCCATTTTCTAGTTCTGGTAGCTTTTAAATACATTACTTATGATTTTTATATGTAAGCAATATTATTCACAAATAAGCCTATCTTCTTTCTTTCCAATCAATATTCCTACTTATAAGAATGGGTATATTAAATTAACTTGCCATATTATACTTCCCAGGGCCTCTAGTAAAATATTGGGATTAGATATTGCTCTCTTGTCCTTAATCAGAAAAGAAGGGATTTAGTGGTCAACTATTAATTATTGTATTAGATACAGGGTGTTTTTGTTTCTTTTTTAACAAATAGGCTGTCTTTCTTAAATTCATGAAAACCATTTTTTATTATAGTTTGATAAGTGTGTGCTTTTTGCTGTTTAAAACACAAGAGGTTTGAATTTTTCAAATGCTACAAATGCTTCTATTGAGATATTTATATCATTCTTAAGATTTATTATTTCTATGTGTGTTATTTCTATGTTAACCCCCCTTCACACTTCTTGCTTACATTCCTTTTGGCAATGATTTATGATCCTTAATATATTGTTAGATATTATTTTATTGTGTTTTAATGAGGATATTTGATGGCATATTAATGAAGATATTCCTCTTGTTTTTATTCACATAAATGCCTGCCCAGTGATACTATTTGGGAGGATATTTAATTACAGAATATAGTTACAAAATATGACTAATCCGGTTTTGCATGTTTTTATAGAGGAAATTGCCATAATTTGTGTCTTTCAAGAGATTTTAACGTTTCCGTTATATTGCTGAAATTAGATACTGAGACGTAACTGCTGGTTACCATGGGGGAGGGGCTGGAGTGGGTAGGTGAAGGGAATAGATAAAAAGGCACAAAATCTCGATCAAGAAATAAATTGCTCATGGGGATGAAAGTACAGCATAGGGAATATAGTCAAGGGTTCTGTAACATCTTTCTATGTTGACTGTATCTACACTAGTTGGGATGAGGATTTGATAATGTGTGTGACTATTGATGCACTATGTTTTATATTTGAAACCAATATGATATTGTATGTAACTACACTTTAATAAAAATATATAAAAAAGTTAGCTAAACCCAAACTAAAGTGAACTAAAGCACAAAGAAGCAGTAAAACATAAAGCAAAAGTATTTAAACATGAGTGGTACCTAAATAAATGGACAAGTAGAACCATCATCAATTAAAACAATCAGAAAAATATGGGAATGGGCAATACAACATCTGGTATTAACGTGTTATAAAAAGAAAATGCCCATAATTCACAAAAAATAATGAGGCATACAGAAAAATAGCAAAGGGTATCTAAAGGAAAAAAATTAATTGGCAGATATTCCTGACAGAGCTCAATATTCTAAATGATTAGAAAGAGTTTTAAAAAGTACTGTCTAGAATGGCCACTATCCAAAAGATCAGAAATAACAAGTGTTGGTGAGGATGTGGAGAAATGGGAACCCTCCTACACTGTTGGTGGGAATGTAAATTGGTGCAGCTACAATATGGAGATTCCTCGAAAATTTAAAAGAGAAATACCTTACCACTCAGTATTTCCACTTCTAGGAGTTTACCCAAAGAAAACAGCATCTCTGATTTAAAAAGATTTATACACCCATATGTTTGTCACATTATTTACAATAGCCAAGATATGGGGCAACCAAAGTGTCTGTCAATACATCTATTGGCTATAAATAAGGAAGATCTGGCTCATATATGCAGTGGTATATTGTTCAGCCATAGAACAGAAAGAAATCCTGCCATTTGTGACAACATGGATGGACTTACAGGGTATTATGCTGAGTGAAATAAGCCAGGCAGAAAAAGACAAATAACTGGTGATTTCATTTGTTTGTGGAATCTAAAAATAAAACAAAAGAAAATGAGCAGAAGAGCAGTAGAGTCATAGACATTGAGATGTAGCCATTGGTTACCATAGGGGATGGGTTGAGGTGGGTGGGTGAATCAGATGAAGGGGATAAAGAGGCACAAAATCTCAAAACAAAATACAAATTAGTCATGGGGCTGAAAGTACAGCATAAGGAATATAATCAGCTCTGCAACATCTTTATATGTTGACAGGAACTATGTTAATTGGGGTGAGGATTTAATAACATATATAACTGCTGAGTACTTGAAACCAATATGATATTGTAGGTCAACTATATTCAAAAAATTTTTTTTAATTTTACACATACCCAACTTTGGAGCACCAAATGATATTAAGCAAGTACTAACATCTGAGGGTAGAATAAGGCAACAATAAATAGTAAGGGGAGACCACACTCTCAGCTATAGACCGATCAGATAGAAAATCAGAAAAGGAAACATTGAAATGAAGCCACACTTTAGACCAAATAAACTTAACAGATGTATGCATAGAAATCCCACCCAACAACAGTACAATACGCACTATTCAAACATTTACCCTTGGGTGTAGAATTTGGCTCCTTAAATAATTATAATTACTCATGCCCATACCCATACATGCCACCAACATTCCATATCACTGCAAACAGATTGTTCCACACATTTTCAAGTATTTCGTGGTGACTTCCACTGCCTCCTTTATAACCACTGGTTTACAATTTCTTTCCCTAATGGGTAAATGTTTGATGTACTTGGCATTTATGACTAAGAATTGAATTTTTATTTGATTTTATATATGGGCTAACCAATGCTCACAAAACATGCTAAACAACATATTCTTTTTCTTGAACTATTTAAGCAAGCTTAAAGTTATACTGTAAATTCCCTTATCACTATACATATGTGAATATCATATAGACTTATTCTATTCAGTCCTCTAGGTTGGTGTTCTCTTCTGCTAACAAATTTCATCAGGTTTTTTTTTTTACCATTTGCATATAGGCACTGTGCTCTCATACATAAATGTCTCATGAAGTGGCTCAATCTTGGTATCTACTCTAGTAGGAAGCATAATTTTCCCAAGCATCTGATTAATGCTTTCTCCATTGAATCATTTGCTGTAGAGATGCAAGCCAGGGTTGTTTTTTGCACTGTATTACTGTAAAATGAGATATCCAGGCTAATCTCTTAATTAGCTTTGTAGCTAGATAATATGATTTTCTGGCTGTGTTTATGGTGTCTGAAATATTGAGGAATACAATTCTGAAATCAAAAATGAAGGGTGGATAAGATGGGTAATGGGAGCTAAAGAAACCACGTAGGATGTTATTCCTTCAGTTCCTGCGAAGTCATTTTTAATAGTTTCCAGACTTTCTTCTTCCTTTGGTCCCTAAGGAAGAGGACACTGACCGTCTTCAAAGGAAAGTCCTCTGGGAATCTATACGAATGTCTCAAGGTGCAGGGCAAACTTCTGAGGCTCAAAGCTGATGTGACCCCATTCATCCCCACAGGGGGAGATCTCAGAGCAGGCTTTTCTGGGCATCTTGGCCAGAGAGAGGACAATTCAGAAAAAAAAACTGAGGAATTTGGTGTTCATTTATACCATAGATGGGGTGACACAGCCAATGATGCAGCAGGGCATAATTAATTAGCTTTCTTCCCTTATGAACAAATTGAAAGTAGTGTGCTCTACTACAGAGCTTGGTGAAAAGGAGAGTTTAAACAAAATTTTCCCATAATATTCCATTTCTGAAAATAACCAAATGGAATAAAGTCTTGTGAGTATACCGGGGAACACATAAACAATGCCATTTTTTACTTTCCAAGAGAGTAATGGATTTACATAATAGAACATTTATAATATTGGATATTCTGTAATCTGAGGCACTGTTCTTTCTCAGACATTCCTTTGTCATGTAAAATGCATAACTAACTTACATATGAACTATAGCTTATGTCATATAACTATACCTTATAAGCTATAGTTCCACTTTATATGTAATTTTATATATTATAATACATCAATAGTGCACAATAGGAAACAGTAATGGTGTGGCATAAAGCCTTTCACATCTTTCAGTAAAGTTTTATGATTGGGAGTTTCCTAAGTGTTTAACACAGAAATGTGTAGACATGAACATAATTGCCATCATGTTTCATTTTCCTGATCTTTTCACTGTGATATAGGAGCTGTCAAGTCTGCACCTTTATGGCAAGGAATTTTAAAAATAGTAAAAATTGTATATATACCACAAAGTTCTTACTATAGAAACAAATAATTTTTTCTACTGTACACTTATCATGTGGATTATTTGGTCTGACAGGCCATTTCCTCCCCTAGTTTGGGGAAGTTTTCAGCAATTATTTCTTCAAAGAGACTTTCTATCCTTTTTTTCTCTCTCTTTTTCTTCTGGTACCCCTATAATGAGGATATTGTTCCGGTTTGATTGGTCACACAGTTCTCTTAATATTCTTTCATTTCTGGAGATCCTTTTATCTCTCTCTCTGCATCAGCTTCTCTGCATTCCTGTTCTCTGTTTTCTAGTCCATTAATGGTCTCTTGCATCTCACCCATTCTGCTTTGAATTCCTTCCAGAGATTGTTTTATTTCTGTATTCTCCCTCCTTAGTTCTTGCATATTTCTCTGCAAGTCCATCAGCATAGTTATGACTTTTGTTTTGAATTCTTTTTCAGGAAGATTTGTTAAATCTATCTCTCCAGGTTCCTTCTCAGAGAAAGATGGAGAAGATCTCAAAGCTGTCTGGGTTAGTCTTGTCTGGATCAAATTTTTTGCCTTTTCATGTTGATAGGAGCAGTGGTATGCTATTGACTTGTCTGTCAGCTGGGAGAGGTAAGACTCTTTCCACTTGCTACTGGCCTTTCTTTACTGGGGCAACTGCAACCCTAGTGGCTTGTGTTGGGCAACTGCATGTAGACTGGGTCTCTGTATCTTGCCCGGCCAGTGTGAAGGAAGCTCCCTTGCTGTGGGTGTAGCCAGCCTCAGGCAGTTGCACTGCTATGGCGGGGCCCCGGAGGGGTAATGGAAGGGGGGCTGTTTGGCTGTTTACCTCTGTGAGGGGTCTCAGAGCTGTTGCCCAGGGGGTTAGTGTGCCTGGAGTTCCCTGGAATTTCCAGCTGTTGTACTGTGACCCGGGATGCTTCCGTCCAGCTGTGGGGTCCCTGTCCCTTTAAGACTTTCAAAAATCACTCGCTTTTCTTTGTCCCAGGGGCGCCAGCTGTAGGACCTGCTCACAGTTCTTACTGTCCTGCTTCCCTAGTTTCCAGCACCCCACGCATGCACTGTACATCTGGGCTTTGGTGCGGATGGCTGGGGCTGGTTGTTCAGCAGTCCTGGGCTCCCTCTCCCTCCCTGCTCCGACTCCTCTCCTCCCACTGGGAGCTGGGGGTGAGGGGCGCCCAGGTCCCGCCCTGCTGAGGCTTGTATCTTACCCCTTTCACCAGGTGCTGGGTTCTTGCAGGTGTGGATGTTGTCCTGTGTCTTCTGGTCTGTCTTTTAGGGATAGTTGTATTTGTTGTATTTTCAAAAATGTATATATGTTTTGGGAGGGGATTCCCACTGTCCTACTCACGCCACCATCTTGGCTCCCTGCCTCATGTGGATTATTTGGAACTAAAGAACATGTGTACATTACATTCATTGGAAAACTGTTTCCCTACAAAAAGGATTTCTGTATTTTTTTTTATTTTAGAAAGAACACTTAAGTATAGTTATAAAATCTGTATCATATATTTAAAAATTCATAAATGGATATATCTCATATTAAATGTTCCTTCATAATAGCCAAGCTATAGAAAAAAAATGTATGTCTTTTGAAGATACAATAGAATTTTGACTTTAAAGTTATTTGATTGACTGTTCCTAACCAGTGTAGAAAAATTGGTGGTTGAACTGATTCTGAAACAAAACAAGCCAAGAAAAGAATTTAGAAAAATATTTATGAAAAAATCATTTTTGTTTAGATGTTGAATCTTACTTTCTGAATTGTTTATTGGTGATGGCATTTCCTCCAGTTCCTGTCTTGCACCCCGCCCTGAGAGATGACCTGGGATAGGGGCCATAATGTCCATACTGCAGCAATGCCTTGGGTTCCTAAGGCAATAGGTGTGGCCCAGGAGCTCCATCTGAGATCCAGCCATGGTCACTGGCCTTTGATATTCATGGTGCTGATTTTTTCACCATTTTAAATGTCTGGAATGAGACATACTTGCTGATGGAACAATGTCATGTTCTTGCAACAGCCACTAATTTTATGAATTAATTTGCACTGTAGTATTCTAAAACGCCCCACCTGAGTACAATGTGCCCCACCATATAAAGTGATGTAACTGAGGGAAAATAATGTCTTTCCTTAGTATCTTCATTGGTAAAATATTCATGTTGGTCAAGTATTTACTATTAACCTTCAAAATTAATTTTTTAAATTAAATGACCTATTCCATGTAAAAATGTTTATAAAGACACCAATTATGTTTTTGGAAGCTATTAATTTTAATATGTTTAGAGGTCCTTTATCATCATGAAGTGAATGAATATTAAAATATCCCATTCTTGCTCATCCATCATCTGGGCTTTGTTGGTTCCAGATCAGAGAAGATGAGCTACGGAGGTGACAGTGACCAAGTTCTTTTTTCTTGGGTTTCCTGATTTCTCTACCTGCAACTCGCATTGTTTGTGATGTTCCTCACTGTGTATCTGCTGTCCCTCGTGGCAAACACCCTCATCATATTCACTGTTGTGATGGAGCCCACACTCCAGATGCCCATGTCCATTTTCTTAGGAAATCTGTCCTTCCTGGAGATCTGGTACACCACAGCCACATTACCCAAACTGCTGGCCACCTGCCTGTCATTGGGTGTCACCATCTCTGTGTCTGCCTGTATAGCCCAGTACTACTTCTTTTTCTCCTTGGGAGCTACCGAGTGCATTCTCCTGGCAGTGATGGCCTATGACCAGTACCTGGCCATCTGCAACCCTCTACGATACTCAGTGCTCATGAGGATCCCAGTGTGCCTGCAGTTCTCTGCTGGATCTTGGATTGGCGGCTTCATCACCTCTCGTGTCTACCATACTCGTTTTCCATTTAAACTTTTGAGGTCCACAGAAGATCAACCATTTCTTTTGTGACTCAGATCCCATTTTTAAACTCTTTTGCTCAGACACATCCTAGGGGGAGGCCTTCGGCTACACATGTAGGTCTGTTGTGATTCTCAGTTCTTTTCTTCTCACCATGTCCTCCTATGAACACATTGTGGTAAAAATAACCAGACTGTCTTCCTTGGAGGCTCGAAGAAAGCTTTCTTCACCTGTGCCTCCAAACCTCACTGTGGTCACCATCTACTATGGCACCTCATCATCTTTGCCAATGTCTGCCTCCAGCCAAGTACAACTTCACCATTGGTAAAGTGGGTCTCCGTGTTCTACTGCATGGTCATGCCATTGGTAAATCCTCTCATATACACCCTGACAATCAAAGATGTGAAGAAAGTTTTCAGCAAAGTTGTAGCACAAAAGAGGTTCTCTTCTTGGTCGGAAACATACATAAGACTTGAGCAAACTAACTCTATGAAGCAATTTTAGAATGGATTCTCAGACCACATTTGGAAATAGCAAGTACTGAAAATTATATTAAGTAATTGATACCCACCTGATAAAGATGTCTCTCCGAACTTTACATATTTGCATTGAATTATATACTAAAATAGATATTTTGGCAATGTATAATTTTGTTTTTAAGAATATTTTCATACAACACAAAGTGATAAAATGATAGCACAAAGATTATTTATTCCCACAAGGTATTCCGCAATCAGAAAATGGGCTGGTTTAATCCCATATAGTATTACAGTTTAAATGTTTTCATAATTTACAACTCAACAGTTGCCCCTAGGCCGAAAATTAGGTGGAACAATGTTAGGCCATGTGGTACAAGGGTTCTTACAATAGTATCTCTCTGTACCTCAAAATAATTCACTCAAATAAACATTTACTGAACACATATGAGCCAGGTATTGCTCTTAATTACGGATGTGAATTTAGTTATGAATATAGGCAGAACTGGGACCTTTATTAGAAAACACAGACATTTAACATTTTACTCAATAGAAGGAATAATAAAGAAAATGATAGATAAGATTTTTATGTTTCTGATTTTTTAAATTTTTATCTTATGTTGTTTTTGAAAAGTCTGGCTGGCGGTTTGTCTACTTTGCTTATCTTTGCAAAGAACCAGCTCTTGGTTTCACTGATTATTTTTCTATTGTTTTCTTATTTTCCATTTTATTTATTTATGGCACGATATTCATTATGTCCCTCCCTCTACTAACTTTGCTGTTTGTTTTCTTTTTTTTTCAGCTCCTTTAGTTTTGAGGTTAGGTTGTTTATTTGGGACATTCTGGTTTTTTGAGTTAGGCCTGTATTGCTGTTCTTCCATCTTAGAACCAGTTTTGCAGCATCTCCCGTACATAACTATTTTTTTTCTGTTTTTATTTGTCTTCAGGTATTGTTTTATTTTCTCTTTGATTTGTTCATTGATTATTTTGAAGCATGTTATTTAGTCTCCATATATATATATTTTATATATATGAAGACTAAAACTAATTACTTGATATATATTCAAGTAATTAGTTTTGGTTTTCTTCATGAAATTAGTTTACACTTTCATAACATTGTAATGCAAAGATGCTTAATACAGTTTTAATCTTGAGTTTATTGTGGTTTTTTTGTGTCCTAATGTGTGATTTGTTTTTGAGGATGTTCCATGTGAACATGAGAGGAGTGTGAAATCTGCTGCTTTGGGATAGAATATTCTTTATATGTCTGTTAAATCCATCGATAGTAATGTGGCATTCAGTGCCGCTGTTCATTTCTTTTCTTTCTGAAAGTTCTTTCCATTGATATAAATGGGATGTTACAATCCCCTGTTATTTTTGTGTTGTTGTCTATTTCTCACTATAGGTCTGTTAGTATTTGTTTTGATATTTAGCTGATCCTATATTGGGGTGCAGATATACTTATATTTGTCATATCTTCTTCTTGGATTGATCTGTTTATAATTTTATGTCTTTTTACCTCTTGTTCATTTTGTTGTTTTGAAGCCTATTTTTCATGATATAAGTAATGCTACTCCTTTTTTTCTCTCTTCTATTTGTATGGGATATCTTTCTTCACCCCTTCACTTTTAGTCTATGTATGTCTTTATGTTGATATTAATATCTTTTACTAGCATGCAAATGGGTCTTGTTTCTTTATCTTGTTTTGATTGGTGCATTTAGTCCATTCACATTTAACATAATTACTGATAGGTATGTATTTATTGGCACTTTGTTAATTGTTTTCTGGTTGTTTTTGTAATTCCTGTCTCTGCCTTTCTTCTTTGTGTTATATTTGCATCCTTTCTCTGTTACACGCTTCCCTTGTGATTTGGTGATTTTATTTAGTGTTTTGCTTGTAATCCTTTCTTTTCATTTTTTTGTTTTCTATTATAGGCTTTAGGTTTGTGGTTACCATATGATTCATAGACAGTTTATTAAATATACTACAGTCTATAATAAGTTGCTTGATTTCAAACATACTCCAAACATTGTACTTTTTTATTCCTATTCCCCCTCCACAGTTTATGTATGTGTTATATCCTGCATTTTTTTATTTCATTATAGTTGCTTTTCCTACTTTTGTGTTTTGAACTTCATACTTGTTTTGTAAGTAATTGGTATACTACTTTTACTGTAAGTTTGTTTTCATTGATGAAAAATATTTTGACAAAATATTTCCATCTAAAGTTCCTTTAACACATCCCGTAAGGCTGTTTTAATAGTCATGAATTATTTTAACCTTTGTTTATCTTGGAAACTTTTAATCTTTCCTTCAGTTCTAAATGACAGCCTTGCTGGGTAGAGCATACTTGGTTGTAGATTTTTCCCTTTCAGTAGTTTGAATAGTTCATACCACACCCTTCTGGTTTGTAAACTTTCTGCTAATAAATCTGATAGCTTTATGAAGTTCCCCTTGTGAGTAACTGTCTTCCTTTCTCCTGAGGCTTTTAAGATTCTCTCTTTATCTTCAATCTTTGCCATTTCAGGTACTGTTCTTCTTTGTGTTGTCTTCCTGATGTTCATTGTATTAAGGGCTCTCTGCATTCTAGGACCAGGATGCCTATTTTATTCCCCGGACTGTGGAAGTTTTCAGCTATTATTTATTCCAATAGATTTTCTATCCCTTTGTCTTTCTCTTCTACTTCTGGGAGAAGGATATTTAATATCCTCCTGGGGCAAATATAGTTTCATTTGAAATTGTTGCAGAGCTTTCTTAGCATCTTCTCATTTTTAAATATTGTTATTTCCACTGTTCCTTAGCTTGGTTACTCTGCACTTGCCAATTTCTACCTCACGGATGCTTTCCTCAGCTGCTGCTGTCTGCTATTCATTCCCTCTAGTGTATTTTTCATTTCAGTTATTGTATTTTTCAGCTCCAAATGGGTCTTTTTCATATTTTCTATCTCATTGAAATTTTCATTGAGATCCTCAATTCTTGTCCCTATTCAGGTGCATATCCCTATGGCTGCTACTTTTAATTCTTTATCAAGAAGATTGTTTATCTTTGTTCCACGTACATGTGTCTATCTTGTCTTTTGTTTGAGACATATTCCACTGAGCCCTAATTTTGTCTAGGTTTCTGTTTCTTCCTTCGGGTCAGATAGATCAGCAATGCTGCCTGATGTTGGACATAGTGGCTGTGTGCAGTGGGTGGCCTGTGGTGCCCAGAAGCTCAAATGCTCTGCTAGACAGAGACCAGTTTTCTGCTGTGGTTGATTGGTGGCCAGGAGAGTCTGCCATTGGTGGTCTGTGGATGGGGCTTGCCTTTCAACTTCTCTGCCAGTAATGGTGGATCCACAACTAGCCTCTTCTTGTCCTTTGTCTGAAGTGAGGGATTTCTTTTGGGAATGCCCGTTATTAATGATAGACCTGTACTGGGCCTAGAGTTGTAGGTGGGGCAGGTCTCCAGGGGAAAGCTGGAGATGAACCAGAGGGGCAGGTGTAGAATATCAGAACTGGTTTCTGAAAACATCTGTGCAGTTGGTCTGAGGGCAGCTGGGAATGTGTTCCTCTCTCTAGAGATTGCTCCCTCAGACCCTGCCACCGTAGCATACTTCCAACATCTAGCACATCTTTCAGACTGCCACCTCTGTTTTGGGTCCCAGCAGGACTGACAGAGCACACTGGTCCTCCACAAGTGAGAAGAGCCTTGCTCTCCCTCCCAGAGCTCCCACTCTCCCTGACATCTGGTCCTGCTGATCACCAAGCCCCAATTCAATGTGTACCCTTCTTCCTGGAGCTTATGTCCAGGGCCATGTACGTGACATTCCTGATTGGTTATACCTCTTTATTCCATTTCTCTCCCTCCTGATTGTGGACTTTTATAAGGGGATGGCTTGGGTCACAAATGATAATGGCTACACCCCCTTACCCTTCTCAGTGTGGTCTTCCCTTCCTTGCCAGTTACAGATGGTTTATTATGACGTCTGCAGGTCATTTTCAGGGTTATAGTCAATGTAGTTTCTTCCTTGGTATACAGGTGTAACAGGCGATTGAGGTGACCTCAAGTCCATCATTTTTCTCCAAGTCTGATTTACTTTTTAAAAATTGTTCTGCCCTATTTAAACCAATAGTTTTCCATAAATATTTCACAAGAAGCTTATCAATTTAAAAACACACACACACACAAACATCTTCTGGAGTTTTGAGTCTTCTGAATATGAACATGGTATATTTTACCATTTGTTTGACCTTCTTTAATTTCGTTTAGCAATATTTTGTAAGGTATTTCTCATGCTTTTTAAAAATTATCCTTTACATTTAATATTTTATTGTTATTAAAAGTATTTTCCAAATATCAGTTTCTACTTTTTGTTGTTTGAGTGTAAAAATACATTTGATTTTGTATAATGACCTTGTAATCTGTGATTTGTATAAATTAATTTGCTGCTTCTAGTAAATTTTTAAAACATAGTCTCTGTGATTTCAGATATACACTATAATTTTATTTACAAATTAAGTTTTCTTCATTCTCTCAACTCAATATGCTGACTTTTAACTGTGCCTTCATCATTCATTTTGCCTTATTGTGAGAGTCTCTAGTGGAAATACTGAGTTTGGGCGTACCTTGTACCTATTCTTGAAAGAAGGATTTCAGTTTTCCACTATTAACTAAGATGTTAGCTACAGGGTTTTTTTAATAGAAGCTCTTTAAAAGATTATCAAAACCCCTTTCTGTTATAGTTTTCTGAGAGTGTTTTTGCTGTGACTGTTGTTGAAACACAAAACACTGTTGAAATTTTCATATCCTATAATGCTTATTTCTATTGAGACATTCTTATCATTTTTAACACTTATTTTTGTATGGAAAGTAGCATTGTCTGTTTTCAAATGTTAAACCAGCTTCACATTTCTTGAATATATTTCATCTGGTCATGTTGTATTATCTTTGAATACTTTGGAGTATTTAATATGCTTATGTGTCCATGAGGGTATTATTTCTTCACAAAAGTTATTAATGAAGGGTTCTATATTATTTATTTTTGATAAATTCACATGACAGTCTGCTCAATAAAATGATTTGGAAGGATATTTTATTATTCAGTGTATTTCCAAAATATGACTGATCAGGTTTGGTATTTCTTATAGAGGAAATTGTCATGATTTGTGTCTGTTAAGATACTTGTAAATGTCATTTATGTTGTTGCAATTATTGGCAGAGCATACTGTAATATTTTTATCTTTTTACTGCCTGATATATATTCCTTAATTCCTGATACTGAAAGTGGTTTTTTTTCTTGATTAGCTAGGAAAGAGACTTCCATATTTTGATTTTAATATTTTTAGTACCAATTTTTTATTTCATTGACATTCTCTATGTTTCTCCTTTGTATTTCATTGATTTCTGTTCTTATAATTATTTCTTTATATTACCCTACTCTGCCTTGATCTGTCCTTATTTCTCTAGTTCCTAAAGTAGAAGATTCATCTTATAAATTTCATTTCCCTGTGTCAGCATTTAAAACTGTATTTCTCTTTTGATAATACATTTGACAAAAAGTACAAAATATTTATTATGTGTCTGTCATTTCTTCATCTTTATTCATTTTAAAATTTTTCAAAATATTTGAAGATTTTTCGACATACATTTCTCTTATGATCTCTGATTTGATTCAATTATACCACAGAAAATGCACCACAGGTTGTCATTTGCACTTACTGAATGTTTGTTTTGGCTTATACGTACTGAAAAAAAAACACTGAAAAAATAATGTTTATGAATGTAAACTGGGTAAATATAGAGGATTCCTTATTTCAAGTCTTCAATTTTTTTCTTCTAACCATACTTATGACTGAGATTTCAGTGTCACAATACTTAAACTATATATTTTTCTATTTTTTCTTATTTTTTCAGATTGTTTCATAGCATAAGTAGTTTAACATTAATTTATTTTTAATTGGTGATCACTTCAGAATATCTTAATAAGTGTATTTAAAAAGTAACTTTATCACCTGTAAAGTTTTATTGGTTATAAAACAAGAGGCACCCCTTTTAAAAACTTTCACAGGGGTAACATACAAGTTCAGCAGAAAAACAAAAATTAAAATTATATGACACTATGTTCAGTAACACTGACAAAACAATCAAAACAGCCATTAATTAAACAAAGACAAAGTATGTGTTGTAATATCTAAAAATGAAACACTGGTGTAACTTTTAAAAATAAGCCATCATTATTGATTATATTAACTGTTGAAGAAACAAAAATATACTAAAATTTATGGAGTTTGTAAAGTATAAAATTCAATTCTAAAGAGATAAAACATTAGAAGTTAAAAACTAAAATCTTACAATCACATATTTAAAGCTACAAAAAACCTAAAGTGTGATGTCAGCATGGTGGCAGATTAAGCATCTCCAAGAGTTTTTTCCTTTAAGAAATATTGAAAATTGAGCAGAAACTCTCGGATCAAATGTGATCATAACTCCAGAAAAATGTCCAGCATTTCCCAGTAACCTAAGAAATGCTGAAATTTAAAAAAAGGCAACTTGCACAGAGTAGTTATGGAGGTTATTTTAAAATTCCCTTATCCCAGCCTCCTCCATGGTACAGTGGTGAATTATTAAATCACCAACAGTCCAAAGTGGTGACAGACCACATTCCCAATAGGTACCCTAATCACTGGTTCGGGAAGGAACAGAGCAGCTCCAAGTCACATATTATCTGTGTGTGTGTGTGTGTGTGTATTCAAACCAGCATGGGAACTATCTGAAAGTGTACCATAAGGGGCTTACCTGTTTTGTCTAACATGGAATGCAGACTGGAAGACTGGTAAATGTTACTCAAAAATATTGCAATGAACACTGATAGACCATAGAAAACCAGGAAAATATTACTGGTAAAACAGAATTAACTACTGAAGGCTCAGGCAAGAAAGCTCTGGAAATTCATTGGAAATCTTGGACATTCACAAATAGTCATGCATACAGGGCACTATAGAAATCCATATGAATGGTCATGGTAACATGTGTTGAGAAAAGATTGGAGAAGATGTAAAGCTTTTAACATAGGCTGGTACCAGTGAGCAGTGCAATGCTGGCCCTGAGTGGAGGATGTGTCCAATAGAAAGCCAGTGTGCATAGACCAGCAGTGTGCAGCTGTGTGTTTTGCTTTTCTTCTCTTTTTCTCTTCTTCCTGGAATTTAACAGAATGTCTGTTAAAATATGTGCTAAAGTATATTACAGGGCAGTATATACACAGAAGAAAGTATATTACGGGGCAGACTTCAGTGACTTCACACAGGGAAAATTGTTTAAAAATAGATTGGAATGGTTCCTATAAAAATGAACTATTAGAGACTTCAACATTTTTTTTAAATCAGCCATTTTTGAGGTAAGGTGGGAGAATATGACTTCCAGAGTTACCACATCATAACAAGAAAATGTCCAATAGTCATAAAAACACAGACATACACACACACAAACCTAGGAACTATACAAAAATAATAGGAAATTATGTCCAAAGGAATAAAATAAATAACAAATATCATTGCTGATGAAGCTCAGTGTTTAAAACGACTGAAGAGAGATTTACAACAGAGGCAAAAATATGCTCAACTTGCTAAAAGAAGCCCTAGACCAAAAATAAAGAAAAACAGGAAAAATGATGTGTTAACAAAATATTATTAATGAAATTATTTAAAGTATGGAAATGAACCAAATAAAATTCTATAGCTGAAAAACACAATCAGTGAAAACTTTAGTAGGAAAGTTTAACAATAGATATGAGCAGAGAAATAAAAGAGCAAACAAACTTGAATATACAACCATTGAAATTACTGAATCTCATGACAAGAAAGAAAAAAAAATGAAGAAAAATGACTAGAGCCTAAAGATACTCTGCCATCAAGGAGGCCAGTACACAGAGTGCAAGGTTCTAAGAAGAAAAGAGAATGTGACAATGTTTTAATGAATATTGCACAAAATTCCCTATATTTGATGAAAGACACAACTTTACTCATGAAGCTCAAATAACTTTGAATAGGAAAAACTTAAAGAGATTGACAACTGAGACTACAAGAAAGGGGCTGGAGGCTAAAACAAAGACCCCAGGACAAAGGCTGATTCTAGAAGCAGCCAGTACCACACGGATCCTCACAGACCGGAGACCCTCTGTGGACTGCACTCAGTTGCTCATCAGAAAGCAGACAGACTGGATGGAAGGTGGATGATATTTTCAAAATGCTGAAGGAAAAAAATCCTGTCAAACTAGAATTTTATATCCAGTAACACTGTTCTTTAAACATGAGGAGAAAATAAGCCATTCACAGAAAAATAAAACATGAGAGATGTCACTTGTTGGCTTGCCCTATAAGAAATGCTAAAGTGAATAATTCCAACTGAAATGAAAGGAAACTAGAGAATAAATCAATGCCCTGTGAAGAAATTAAAGATTTGATAGTGTTAAATATTTGGGAAAAATGTAAATTCAGAATTATTGTTACTTTAGAGAGTAATTGCATTTTAATTTTCTACATAATTTCAAAAACAAGTGCTAAATTAATGTCAATGGCCTCACAACTTAAAAAGATGTAATTTGCAACAGCAATAACACAGAAACAGAGCATATAAACAGTTTTATGTTACTGAAATTAAGTTCTCATAAGTTCAAATTTGATTGCTGTAAATTCATAATGGGAAAAATAAACTTCAATGTAACAGTAAATATGTATTAAAATATACAAAAAAGGATATAGCAAAGGAAAATAAAACAATTCATTACAAAGGCAAAAAGAAATGGAATCAGTGATGGAGGATATAAAAAGTAAAAAAGACATACAAAAAGAATAGCAATTGTCAGACCTAAGTCCTTTATCAATAATCACTAAAAGTATAAGTAGTAAACTAATCAAATGTCAAAATTAGTAGAATAAGTGAAATAATGTGATCCTGTTATGGGTCGTCCACTGGATACTTGTTTTAGATACAATTGACTGAAAAATGAAAGGACAGAAAAATATATTTAATGCAAATGGTAACTAACATGGAGTTAGGTTTACTAAACTAACCTTGGAAAAAATAAGCTTATAAGACAAAAAAGTTTAAAAAGTACAAAAAATCTCTATGTTTTGATAGAGTATTAATTCATGAAGATGAAGCAATTATATAAATATTTGCACTACACGACAGAACCCCAAAACGTATAATGCAACTTTTGCCAGAATTGAGAAAGAGTTTTATAGTATATTTCATAAATTCAATATTTCATTTTCAATAATATATAGAACATCTACCCATAAAAAAAGTTAGAGGGCTTGTATAGCACAATAAAACAGATTCCTTATAAACATATATAGTGCAGTCTAGCAACAGTGATATAATTCATATTCTTCTCTAGTTCACATGGAATATTCCCTAGGAAAACTATGTGGTAAACACAAAACAAGCCTCGATATATTGGAAATTTTCTGGCACTACATTAATACTTTCTCCAGCCACAAAGGAATGAAGATGGAAATTAAAAACAGAAGGAAACTAGAAAATACACAAATCCATGGCAATTTAACAACACATTCTAAAAAACCATGTTGTAAAAAAAAGAAACACAAGGGAAATTGTGAGATATTTGGGGGTGAATAAATGAAAACAGAGCATCTCAAAACTTACAGGACACAGTGAAGGCAGTCTTCAGTGGGAAATACATAGCTGTCAATGCCTACGTCAAGACGAAAGATCTCAAATCAACATTATCTATGTCCTCAAACAGAGGATGTTCTTCTCCCTCCCTTCAATATGGATTACTTTGCCTTTTTTTTTGTCTTGACTGCTCTACATCTTTTGGATTCATGTAGCTACAGTACTTACGCTAAAGTTCATTTACGATGCCCACTGTTTGCCCACAACAAATCTGAACCTTTTACTTCTTAAGAATTTTCTAATTTAGTTACCTTTGCTGCTTTTCTTCTATAAAAAACATTAAGTAATAATAGAAATACAATTAATATGCATAAATATACTTGATAGGAATAAATTACATTTGATCACACTAATACATATAAGTCTGTACTATGTAGTATTCAATATCAATTTATAATACAGATTTAGTATATAACAGATATTTCCCTATTTTAATTATAGGACCTCAATTTCCAAATGTGAATATTTTTCTCATAGTTTACCATTCCTTACAATGAATAGAAAATAGAAAATTAAAAATAGCATAATATATTCCAATTTCCTTAAAAAGCTGACTACCTTAAGAAGAATGGCGAGCTTTTGAGTGGTGGAAGGATGCTAAATGCAATAATCTAGCACTTTGATCCCTCACACCAGCCCAGTACTTACAGGGGTTTTCCCAAAACTTCTTTAAATAAGATGGCAAATTCCTACTAATATTTAACAAAACCTCCAAGTCTGGAAATAAATCACAGAGAGTGAGCACTTTGACATGATTATTTGGGTTTTGGCTACCAATGAATAATCACCTTGCACTTTTGCCTTGTCCTATCACTCACAGTATTTAAGGTACAGGATCCTAATTGCAGTGCCCAGACATCACAAAAAATCCAAGATTTCGAGCTTGCTTTTCTCTCTGCTTAGAATACCATTCCTCAGACTTTTCCCTGCATAACATAGCAGTAATTAAATAAATAATTGTGGGAGGGATAGGGGAAGGGAAGAATGGAATGAAGCATGCTTATCAAAATGCTAATAAAATATAAGCATCCTAGTAACTGTTTGAAATTCAGTTTATGAATATGTTTTGTAATTTGGAAAATATCAATAAAGTTATTCACAAGAAAAAGTGATCCTTTGGGATCATGATTCATAAATGCTCCAAACCAGACAATTAATCATAATTGCTGATTTTTTGAATTTCCTGGGAGTAAATCTCTGGAGCACTTGTTTTCATCTGACATAATCTGCTTTCCTGGGTGAGGCCCGTGCCTACTCTGGTAAGGGAGGGAGCTGGCAAACCTTTAAAAGCTGCTGAAGGAACAAAGAGGTGATCTAATACATTACTTTGGACATATTATCCAGAAGAAAAGAGGAAAATATATGTCTTTGGAATTGAATTTCTTTTCAGCCAACAGTGGATTTCTTCATTCATGTAGTAGCTTAACCAAAATTTATGGGCAAGTTTATCAAGTGAGTTTATCCTTTTGTCAAGTAAAAGTATAGTCTTGAAGAAAATAGCCAGAACAAATCACAAGCCTACCAAGTTGCAAGTTATTCACTCTAAGTCCTCAGGGAATTTATTATAACATTGAGTGTTAATTAAATTTACTACATTGGCATTTGAGGTAATACTCATATTCCTAAATTAACAAGCTTGAAACAATTTCAGGGATAAAGTACCATAGACATTGTGTAAGACCACTTATTTACAGGAAAACATGGTGATGATACATTTTATAGAAAATTACTATTTTGACATACTATTAATAAATGCTAATTTTAGTATTGACAATAAAAAGTGTAAGATTGTTTAGTTTTGGAAAAATACCCTCAGTGTGCCTTATGTCTGTCTGTCTTATATGAAAGGGAGAATGATATAGTGAAGGCGTAATGGAAAGTAAGATATTCTAAAGAATTTGAAATGTGTCAGACTTCAACAAAATTTTCATGTTGGAATTTCTGAGAAATGAATAAGTCTGTGGAAGGTTTAGAACACCCCATACTAAAAAGTAAAATGAAGAAATTTAGACTTGACGTAGTAAGTAACAGTCACTTAATGGCAGAGATAAGCTGTATTATCAGGCTTTCAGAAATTCTAGAGGTAATTGTGAACATGGCAACTCCTGGAAAGGGAAATGTTTTAAGATTCCAGAATATGTTAATGATAGAACTTGATTAAAGCATGATTTATTGCAGCAATAACAGAAACATAATGCTATTATACTCTCAAATTATTCCCATTTCCCATTTTTCTATCTTTAAGAGTTGACTTCCTATGTTTTGCTAGATATTAATTTGAATGTTCATGAAATTAATTAAATATTCTAAGAAGAGTAGCTATATCCCATATTGAAATATCTCGGTTATTTTATAGAAATTGAACTAAGTTTGCTTTAGAAAAAACTCACTTTTTTGCTCGTATTCATCCTTGTTACCTCTTTGATATTTCACGCTGCCTATAAATGATGGCTTCATTTTGACTTATTCTGTTGCTCTACCTTATACTCATTATATAGAGAATTGATCCAGAACTAGAGTTCAGATGGGAACACTGACATTATTTTAATGTGGCCCAAGATTGTTTTTATAATCTTGTTGCATATTTTATGACATTGTTCATTCACAGCGTTTAGTTCATTCTCAGTGCTTATGTCATATTCTCAACATATATTGAATTCTAATGGTCCCAGCATCTTACCTTCTAAAACATGTATGTAAATAAATTTTTAAAAGTAACTATTGAGCAAAAAAGACAGGAAAGAAAATATTAGTCATCATGATACCTATTTCCATGTCATTATGTGAGTTATATATTACGCTAAAAAGAAATTAGCCTTATTTAGAAATGCAGTACCCTTAAATTAAGCCTAAATAGGTAAAATAAATTTGGTGATGAGACTCCAATTCAAAGGACTGATCCTCTGGGCTCTTTGTTTTATTAGGAATTTGATCTTAGTGAATTTACTGTCCTAATTCAGCAAAACTCACAGAGCAGACCAGTGGCTTACTACCTGAGATCCGTATACCACCCTGACTGTCTGTCTTTGATCATATTTGTAAATAAACTGGTTATCATTCTTGCTCACTGTAATTAAGTACAAGGAAATGTAAGGCAAACAGCTGAATCCAAGTAAAAAGAATGTGAAAGTATACATTCCAAGTTGATTATTTAGATATTTCTGAATAGATATTTTGCACAGTATACAAAGCTTTTCCATCTACATGTACATTCACAAGAGCAGAATTGTAGAAAGATTAAAATATATAAGTGGGGATATGATAGGTATTGCATGTATATATGACGTTTCTTTGTAAGGACTAATGAAAGCACATTTAAATTTTGAGTTATCTAAATATGTCATTGATTATTCTGAATAAGGGTGTCTTTTATTTTCTCAATAAATACATAAAACATGTTTATCTAACAATAGAAAGATATGTAAGAATAAATGTGAAATTACTGGTTGTTAAAGCAAACACGTCTGTGTAATTAAGATTATATATAATTGATATCATGAGTGAGATGTTGGGTTACCTTCCTAGAACCATGTTTCTCTTTCCTAACACTGACCTTTCTTTCACCAGCTGGAGGAACCTGCACATAGGAAATGGCCAACCTCACTCGTATGACAGACTTCATCCTCATGGGGTTCTCAGAGATTCATGAGATTCAATCCTTACATGCTATCCTATTCTTACTGATCTACATGACTGCTCTCCTGGGTAATATCCTCATCATCACCCTCACCTCGGTGGACCAGCGCCTTTCTACTCCTATGTACTTTTTCCTGAAGCACCTCTCCCTCTTAGATTCTTTATTCATCTCAGTCACTGTACCCAAATCTATCATCAATTCATTAACACACACCAGGACCATGTCTTTCCTAGGTTGTGCCATACAGCTGTTTTTCATCCTCTACCTGCCATTTTCGGAGCTGGTCTTACTCACAGTGATGGCCTATGACCCCTATGTGGCCATTTGCCGTCCCTTACACTATGAAGCCATCATGAACAGGAAGGGCTGTGTGTACCCAGCAACAGCTTCTTGGTTCAGTGGGGGCATAGGTGGGGGCATGTACACTTCTAGCACCTTCTCATTAACCTTCTGCAGCTTCCTCATACAACAATTTTTCTGTGATGTTCCTTCCTTACTGAAGATCTCATGCATTGGTACAAATATTGCAAAGAATGTCATAACTGCCATAATTTTTTTATTGGCTTTGGGGTGCTTTACTTCCATCATAGTATCCTACATTTACATATTTCATACTGTACTGAGAATCCCTTCAGCAAAGGGCAGATCAAAGTCCTTCTCCACCTGCCTACCTCACCTCTTTGTCATAATCTTATTTTTCTCAGCTGACACTACTCCCTATTTGGTGTCCACATCAGATATCTCATCACTGGTGGATGTTCTATTTTCTGTCTTCTATACTGTGATGCCTCCAACTTTGAATCCCATGATCTATAGCTTGAGGAATAAAGACATCAAAGATGCCTTAAGAAAGGTAGTTTTTGGCAAAATATCTTTCCATTGTTAATTCTTTCACGTGATCTCTCTCACCTATAAGATATTACAGGGAGAGGGGTAGGTTTTAAACAACATATGTTTGGGGAAATATTGGGTAGTTTTAACTGGCTATCTAGTAAGGAAGGGATAGAAATTTTTAAAAAAGTACTTCCGAGGTATGTTCTCAGAGAGGCTCTGAGAAATCAATAGTTAAGTTTTCTCTAGGGAGCTTCTGAAGCCATGTGTTCACTAGAGAGACTGCTCAGAGGGCTCTGTAAACTGACGGCACAGAACAAGAAAGTTTTGAATTAAACAAATGATGGAGCTGAATGATACGGAACAGCACCATCCAGTAGCCTTCCTTCAGGGTGATAATATGCCTAACGTCTTAAAGAAAGTGAGATTTGAATTTCATTTTATTAATTTTAATGGAGGCTGCTACCTGTGGCAGGTGACTGCCATATGGACATTCACAGGTTTAGAGTTTAAGTGATTGAGTAAAATCCCAAAACCTAAGCTTAAAATATAAAAATCACTAGGTATATTTTTCTATGATGTGTACAACATTCCGTTTGCAGACGTAGGTCTACAGGGAACAGTATGTATGAGATGTTGAGCATCGTATTTTCCTGAGAGAGAGAAATCCATTTTACCAAGAACCAGTTCTTCAGTTGACGCCAGGGTTCTTGTTTGTGGAGTCAAAGAATGATCTTAGTAAACACTCAGAGTAGGAGAATGAGAGAGTAGCTTTTATAGATACAGACAGCGAGAGGACAGAGCTCCTGGCTCATGCCAGAAGGAGACAAGATAGTCCAAGGTGGTGCGTTGTCTAGGGAATTTATAGGCAGTTGAGGATTTTTGTGAATTTATAAAGGGCTTAGGGTGTGGACTTGTTAAAAGTGGCCTTAGGATGTTTGTCTTTGATGAGATATTAAGTCCATTTTAGCATGCTAAAGTGAATCTTACACATGATTACAAACTATTAGCATAATAAAAACATGGGCTACTTTTCTTTATCTCGGGCATATCAACTGATCTCACTGAAGAATGACTCTAGAGCTTAATGTTTAACACAGAGTTTTGGTAGGGGGTTTTCTTGCATGTAGTTACATTGCTCTGACTGTAAATATCCTGCCTTGCTTTTTCCAGAGGCCCTCACCCTCTTCTGTCTAAGCCCATGGTCCCTGTCTCACAGTGACAATTTTAGGAAAGAGAGTGGAGGGAATTTTTTCAAGGTGACAATTTCATTTAAGGAAAGAGTGAAAGGATTGGTGACTTTTTTAAAGATTTTTATCTGTTAATATATGCTACTCGGAATCATTACCAGTCACAAAACAAACAACTGAAGCAAAATATTGACCAATTTCAAGGAAAAAACAGGGAAAAGAAAAACCTATCTGGCCAGAATTTTTGCATAGTCATCAGAGCCTTTCCAAGTTCTAAAGACGTGATAACAGAAATGTCCAGAAGTGGGCCGCCCATGGGACTGAGCTGCGGGAAGTGGGTGTGGCCTCAGCGGGGCGGGGCCTCGGATGCCCGGGCTCCGCCCCGGGGGTGGGACCTCTCTGCATCCGCGCGACGCTGCGCAGCAGGTGTAGGAGCCCAGCGGTCGGCTAGTCCACGCGAGCGCCCCGGATGGGCAGAGCCAACTGCGCTGCCTATGCGCAGCCCGCCTCGTAGCCGGCTCTTCCGAGGGGCCCTCGCCGCCACCGCTCTCCCGCGCCGGGAACCGCACGCCCTCTCTCTTGCCTTCCTGCGGGAGCGGCGCCCACGCTCCCAGGCTCCTGGTTCTCTTAAATGTTTTCTTGTTTCTCTTAAAAATGGAGATGACTGAAATGACTGGTGTGTCACTGAAGCGTGGGTCCCTTGCTGTGGAAGATGATGAGGAAGCAAAAAGACAGAACATCCCAGAGTGCTGTGTGACCAGAGGGCCAGATGGGCCGAGAATGACTCTCCTCCCCGCAGTGTCGGCGTGCCGGGCCACCTGAGGCTGTGGCGCCGGGGGGGCCCTGGAGAGCTCTGGGGCTCGGCGGGAAGAGGGGGAAGGGGACGGGGCGGACGGCCTTTCAGAGGAGGGGGAGGGAGGGAGCGAGGACACCGAGAGCTCGGCAGACGTGACGGAGCCCGGCCTCACCGAACTGGACGTGGGCATCCCCAGGTCTGTAAGCTCTCATCAAGGTCTCTCAGGAATCTTACAGGTACTCTGACGTCGTGGTTCATGAAATAGAAAAAGATGGACAAATCATCCATTTGGATAACTTGTCCGTCCCTGTGGATGAGGAGGATCCTTCAGAAGATGTATTTACAGTTCTGACAGCTGAAGAAGAGCAGCTTTTACAAGAGCTCCAACTTTTTAAAAATAAGGAAACCAGTGTTGCCATCGAGGTCGTTGAGGACACCAGAGAGAAAAGAACCTTCATCCATCAAGCAGTTAGATCTCTGTTTCCAGGATTCGAGACCAAAACAGAGGATGGCGAGGGGAGGAAGTACATTGGAGCCTACCGCGCAGCCCGAAAGAAGGCTCTGGCGAGTCGGTGGGGGAGGCGGCGGCGTTTCTCCTGCCGGGGGCTCCCGAGAGGCAGAGCCGCGCCTCGCGCTCCCTGCCCGTTGGTGTCCAGGGCACCTTGCTGTTGTGTAGAGGAGGATACTGATCATGTCACTCCTTCAAAGAAGGCGAGTAGCATCATTTCAGACGCCAGAGCAGCCCTGTCGGGTAGGGGGCATTCGGTCTTTAATGTGAGCAGGTTTATGGTGGTGCTTGGAGGGGGGTCTAGGAATGTGATACGTTCCCTGAAGAGCCGAGTGGGCTGGCTGCAATTCCAGAAGAAAATGTAAGGCTATTGCTCATTCTGTATTCTTAACGGAGGAAAGAAAGCTTTCAGGGCAACAGAAATGCTTGTCAGCCATCCCAGGGGCATAATCTCTATAAAGTCCTGCTGTTGGAAGAGCTGCTGCTTTCCACTGCATCTTCACTCACACATAAAAACCCCGGCGTACATAGAAAAATGCTGCGCTTCGCCGAAGCTCTTTTTCACAGTGTATCATTTATTTGTAATGGGTGGGCTGTCAGTAAATATTTTTGATATTTTTGTTCTTCATATGTTTTCTACAGCCATGAAAATTTCTATTTGCGTATAACCTTAATAAAAAATATGATCGGTTTTATTCCTTTACCTGTCATATCAGCAGATAAAATCATAATGAAAATTATGGTCAGAAAAAGTTATTTCCTCACCTGTGACAGCCTCCACTATATGAGTTATTTTTATAGGTATTTGTAAGAGCAAAACTCCAAGACTGTATATAACAAAAGACTTCAGCCCATTAAGGGCTTTGTCAGTATTCTCTCTGTGAATGGATGAAGCCTTAATTGTTTCTAAAGAAGGTTCTAGTGAAATGAGAGGGTATAAGAAAA